>NC_034600.1:41083589-41091061 GCF_900095145.1 Mus pahari | reverse complement strand
TCTCTCTCTCTCTCTCTCTCTCTCTCTCTCTCTCTCTCTCTCACACACACACACACACACACACACCCCAAGATGACCTGGAACTGAAAGATCTGCCTTCCCCTGTCTCTGCCTCCAAGTACTGGGATTAAAGGCATGCACCACCACTCCTGGCTCCAACTCTCTCTGTTGTTTTTTTGTTTGTTTGCTTGTTTGTTTTTAATAAGGTATGTTAGTTAACTCTTTGAGGATTTCATACGATGTATTTTGATCATAGTCACAGTCCACTCTTTCCACAACTCCTCCCCCTCCTGCTTCACTTCCTGCCCAACCTCTCCCTTACTTTTAGAAAACAGGATCTTGCTTCAGCCACCCTGGTCCTGTGGCTCTTAGAATCTTTCTGCCCCATATTTTCAGAGCGCCCTGACCTTAGGTGTAGGAGTGGCGATGCAGATGTACTGATGGACCTGGGCACCTTTCTGGCCCTTGTTTGCTGCTAATACTCCAGAAAGGTGTCAAATCCATTGTTCCCAGAGCCCACTGGGTTCCTTCCATATCCCTCTGCTGATGCATCATTTTCCCTCTATCTGTGAGTCATGAATCTGCATCCTTTATTTGCTCATTCGCTGGTAACAAGGTCACACAGGGAAAAAAAAATCACAGGACATCAGCAAACGTGAGACTAGAGTAAGGGAACTTACTTCTGCACAGTCAATATCTAAGTTATGAAACTACAACAAAGAAGGTACGCTGGGCAGCATATTTTTTCAGAAGCTGTCCAGAGATACATAATTCGATAACCATGTCCTTTTTTTTTTTTTATTTTGGAGGACTATTTTGCACTCTTTTTATTTTTGTGGTTTTATATCAACACTAATGTTTTCATAGTCATGTCATTATTTCAAACCTAATTATGTAGCCAGTGAATTTGAATCAGTAATCAGAATCCATGTTTAATTTAAAATATTAAACAGAGGCATATGAACTCACAAAGCAGAAAGTGAAAGTATATTATAGCTATACATTTTTAAAGAATGTTGAAGCAGATACTCATGAGTATATGCAAATTAACATGGTTTATTTTTGCTTACAAAGGGAAAAGGAATAGACTTTAATTCCCAAATAGAGTTAATTAGGATATGTACAACATATCTAAGAGTCTAACATCTTTTCCCAAATGAAAAAAAATCACCCTCAGTGGTCCCTGTACCCATCTACCATCATGGCCACCTTGAATAAAGTTGGCTTCATCATAGTCTTTACCAATACTTTATATTTATATGGGTAGCTAAGCTATAGTCCTGTATTGTTATCAAGATAAACTTTCCATTGTAACCATGTGATCAAATACTCTCATGTGACCCCCCCCCCCTTTGATTTTGCTCTCCTGAAATTGCTTTCAACCTTAAGAAACATAAGATTTGAAAATATTATTTGATACTAAGATTACTTTTAGACTTCTCAGTAGACTCCTGGAGGCACCAAAATATTGTTATTTCCCTAATAAATATAGGGGTAATAGCCATTCAACTAGCTAGGTAGACTCAATATCATTTAAATATTTCGACATTATTGCAACAGTTGCAAAGCAATAGTCGCATCCCTTAGCCCTCACTTTTGGGTTCGAAGAAATAAAATATGAATATAAATGCTATATGCTTTACCAAAGTATCTCAAAGACATATGATCAGAGCAAACTGCCATTAGGCCTCAGTGGGCAGCTGCACGTTGAGTTCATGAGAATCTTCCTTCCATTCCTTTTTATTAGTCACTGTAATAAACTGACTACAGCCCTTCAGCTTGAGAAGCAGGCGGTTTCTGAACTCTCCTTGGCTTGTTTTAAAGCTCTGCTATGTCCTTCAGCTTAGATTCTGTTTCTTCACCAAAGCAGGATAATCTCAAAGCCTTGTAAAAAAGATCCCAACCTGCTGCTCTTATTGACACGTTAGTAAATACCATGCAGGTACAAAAATCAGAGCTTAAGCATATTTAAACAGTTTTCTAGCCACATCAACAAACTGAATATTTTTTTATCAAAGGAAATGAGTCCATGCAAACAGACCTTTGACCCACAGTTCATCAGGACAAGAACTCCTTACATAAAACTGAATGAATAATGATGGGAAACTCACTGTGGTTACTTCTTGAGGTGTTACTGTTATTAACTGTCTATATTCTAATTGGTATATAAAAACCACTTTGTGTTTATTATTCTTAATCACCAGTTGTAAGGGGCTCTCTGCATCACTAAAGTGAGACACTAAAAACTGTATTTGCCCATTCACAAAGATAGGCAATTAAGGCAACCAAGACATCCACCAACTGATGAATGGATAATGAAAATATGCATAAAGAAATATTACTCAACTTGAAACTCATCATGACATTTGGAGGTAATGGATGAGACAGACGGAACTCACTCAGGCACTAAAAGACAAACAATTCATGTTTTCTCACATGTGTTGGTCCAATTTTCAAATCTTTTGTATTGTGTGCATAACCTACACATGAAAGGCAGAGAAATAGATATGACCGTGGCATGAGGTATTTATTGGGAGGGGAGGTAGAGTTTAAGGAAAATGAAAGGAGTGATGAACAATATGGGAACAGAGAAGGTAAAGCAGGCAGTAGAGGGAGAGTGCTGGGGTAAGTGAAGGGATGGGGATTAATCAATGTGTTATTATAAGTTATTATATAACTTTAATATAACAAAGTATGCATGAAGAAGTGACATGGGAACATATGACCTTGGAATTCAAGTAAAACTATGATCGCAGGATATAGTAGAATAGACGTGTTATGAAAGAACAGTGGTAGACTACTGGGAGCTAAAGATTTAAGTAGATTGGGATTGGGGAAAGTATAGAAAGGGATGAGCTAACCCAAACTAAGGATTTATGATGAGGCCCTATGGAATGTTCTAGGTTTTAAGCTAACCAAAAGCATACTTTCATTTAAAAGGAGTTTCAATAGAGGTACCCAACCTGAATGAACAATGTTATTCTCAGAAGACACAGGCTATTAAATGAAACTTCCAATGTCAGATGTGGGTGACTTTCCTTGGGGTTATTGATCAGGGAGGCTACAGAGGCACACCAAATATTCAGGCTGTTGTCTAAGCTTGTGGGTGCCAATCATAACTAGGTACTATGCAGGCTGCTTGGAAGAAAAGACATCTGTAGACTTATCTAACCCTGGACTCCGCCTATTACAATACTGACCTACAAAAACAAGGTGTACCCTTTAGTACAATAGTGGCAAACTGTTTATTCAGATAGCCAAACCCTCTATTGAGAAGGGACTGGTACTGTAAACATGGTCAAAATTAATAGCTAAGGAAGTCATAGGCCTAAGCAGAGAGACTATTGATCATACGTAAAGTTATCAAACTGCCTTCTAAGTATGTTTATATTCATAGATTTTGAGCTATTTGTAACCATGGTCAGAGAAGTTTCTTATTTCAGTTGGTTGTGGTTAATACAAAGGTTCACAAGAAAAAGTACTGAGAATTAGCAATAGAGGGTGCTCAGTACTAAATGGGGGCATATATAGCAAGCTACACTTCCCGCCAAGCTCAGGGAATATAGTCGAAGAGCAAGAAGAAAGAGATGGAGAGTGAGGAGGAATACTGTGAAGTGCTGTCCTCTGGACATGGCATAGTTGTTGGACATATGATGGTTACCTGGACCTAGATCTATGCAAGGTCAAACAAGGTAAACATCCCAGCACAGAGGGGAGGAGCTCTGAGGACCAGTTACTTTTCTTTGGGGCTTGGTTCCTAGTTAGTTATAGCCTATGACCCCACACCTCTCTGCATGTAGGTCATACGAACAAGACCCGGAGTTTGATTTGTTTTAAATACATGAAGTTGGGAGAGAGATGTGTTGTACAAGAGCCTGAGAAGAATTTGTGGGAAGGAATGGGGGTAGATAGGATCAGCATGAATACAAAATTCTGTGAAATAATGAATTTAAGGTGATGACTGTAACTGCATTTCGTTCCTGCTGATTCTTCAGAACCTTGAGTCGGATACTTTGAGTGAGTCTTGCTGCATTTCACACCAATGTTTTTTTTTTTTTTTTTTACATAGGCTTGGAAACGGTCTATTTGTTCTATCCCCAAGATATAAGTAGGAGCTGAAGAGATGCCCCAGCAGTTAGGAGCACTGGCTACACTTCCAGAAGATGTAGGTTCAGTTACCAGCACCCACATGGTGACTCACAACTATCTATAATTCCATGACACCATTTTCTGGCTTCCATAGCTACTGAGTATATATGATGTACATTCATGCAGGAATGTAAAATACACATAAAAATTTAAATAGCACTTTTTCTATAGATACAAGTAGATAAATAGACTGTGCACTAAACATCGTATCCATGTGTTCTCTTGAATAGTAATGTTCACTTGAACTTCTATAGTAAATCTACAATTAAAGTACATGTCTTAACTTCCTATGTAAAGCCAAATGCCCATAAAATCCTCCCTAGATAGTCAGTTTTGTACTTGACTTACAATGGTCCAGATTTACATATAGAAGAAAGCATACTCTCTGGTATGTTAGAGACCTGACCAGAAGCACTTCAAGAAAGAGAAATTTGTGTACATTATGGGCACTGCAGATAAGGTTAGTTTCTTGTACTTTATTTCCTATACAAATGTAGAAGGACAAAAACTCCCAAGTAATTTAAGGTTAGATCTAGGATTCCTTATTAAAAGTTCTATGTGAGGCTAGATAGATGGCTCAGTGGTTAAGAGTATCAACCTTTCTTCCAGAGGAAATGAGTTCAATTCCCAGAATATACATTCTATGGCTCATCACCCAGCTGTAACTCTAGATTCGTGGAATTTAATGATTTTTTTCCAGCCTCTGTGGACACCTGAACTCACATGCATGTACAGATGTACACACACACATGCACACACACACACACACACACACACACACACACATGCACACACACACACACACACACATCATTAAAAATAAAATAAATAGTTGAAAAAAAACAAATCAAGCTTCATGTAAAGTTAACATTCTGTATTAGGTAGTTTAGCTTATATGCTTGCTTGTGAGTCTAGCTTGCAAATGCTGAACCATCTTTCCAGCCCAGATAGTTTCTCAGTGTAAAGTGGCTCTGTATTTGTTGACAAAACTCAAAAAAAAGGCTCTAAGGAGTAATGACCTCTTCTTATTAAATTATATAATTAGCCTAACATGAGACTAGGCTAGCCTGGTATAACTGAGAATAGTCTCTGTAGGCTGTTTATGCTCAAAGTGGGGAGCTATAAAGATAAAATATTGTTCAAAACCTAGATGTTAGTTTTTTTTAAGGAACCATGACCTTTGAATGTCATGAGAGCATTGGGTCATAAGCTTCCTGCATGATTATTTACCTCTCCAGAAGCACACCTATGGCCACCTTAATTTGCATCCAGACACTGATATATTTCTGCCTCATAGGAGAGAGAGCCTAAAAGTTTAACGTGTAATTGCTTTGTGGGATACCTAAGTAGTTTAACACTTAACACAGACACAGACACTTAACACAGACAGACTATTTTAATACTTCCTCCCTTTCTTACTGTTTCTTTTTCTCATTTTTCTGTTTTCTTATTTAATGCAGGCAAGTGTTCAGCCTCTTACATGCTTTTAGAACTACTCTTCCATTGTTACTAATAACCCACTTTGCTATATAATTTCATATTAATCCGTCCTTCCATTCATTTTCTGTAAAATGTACTTTGATGCCCTTAAATCTCACTGGGTGTAGTTTTGCATGCCTGTAAATGACAATATGGCCTTTCTTCTTACATATGCAGAGTGATACCATTTCTCTTTTATTTATAAATAGGAAGGAGCTAATATGGCTTATGGTTTAGATAGCAATGTGGTGTTCTTGAGCCCATGTGGAATTATTGGGTGGATCTGAAAAATGTCTGAGCCTGTCTAGAATGTGAGTGGGAGACGCCCATCAGAATACCCTTTTCACGATAATATCGTAAACACAGTAGATGCTACAGAACAGGGTGTCCGTATAGTACTCTGCCTCCAGATTGCCATGTTTTCAACGGTAGCATCTGCAGTGATAACCAACAGAGTGGGTGCCACCAGGGAAAAGCTGGTGCCATCCAGAAGGAGATATTCGTTTTTGTAAGAAATGTGGTGGTGGTACCCAACACAGTGACAACAACGTTTGGAAGAGACACTGGGCACATGGGCAGTCTGGAAGACAATTAAACAATGAATTCCAAGTGCATTCCTTGCTAGAACTTTCTAGAAGATGAGCACCTGACATAGACAGCGCTTTAATGATGGCTTATGAATATCATTAATCTGAAATCTGTTTTTGACTGAAGTTCTCTGGAGAGTGACTGAAGGGCATCTATTTTGAGTTTTAGCATTAATTATAAAGAAGCAAGCTGCTTCCAGTGGCGAGGCACATTGCTGTTTTTTCAGTAACAGAAATCAAGGATACTAAATGTTTTTACCTAAACAGAACAGAGATTTCTTCTCAGAGGTGACTCACTGTATAGCTACAGGCAACCAACTTCAGAAAAGTGGCTCAAAAACACTGAAAAGTTGCAACTGAGAACTGGTATGACACCTCCTACTCATTAGTGGTCATAAAATTACTCGGTAATGAAGATGTCTACATGTGTATGTTTAAGCCCTTGTGTGTATCCTCTGACCTCATTTTAGAAAACTGGTGATAAAGATTCTCCTGGACCCATTCAATTAAAATAACAAACACTGCATTACCTGAAAGGAAATTAGATAGCTATAACAATTAATAGGAAGTGTGCCATTTATACCTTTCTGGGAACCAAATGGGCTTATGCTATCATTAATGACAATGAGAATAAATTTTGTTACTGTGCAAAAAGTAAGATATATGTTAAGTGAAAGTTACCAAATGACCTCCAGTGCTTTGTCAACTTACGTCTCTTTTGTTTTCCTCTTTTAGCAATTAAGAGACTATTGAAATTTTTTAAAAAGGCAGTGATGTACTCCAGCATAGCATGGCACAACCATTCATTGTCTATACAGATGATAGACGGCGGGATAGCAAAAGAGTTTCTTTTTATTTTGCTAAAACAGTTCAAATTATGTATGTCCAGAAAACAAAAAGAACCATAGCTTTGTTTATTTTTCACACAGACCCACTTAAAAATGATTAAATAAAGTAAATAAATGAAGTATGTAATATTAATTTAATGGGGGGGGGGACCCAGAGTCTTAAGTAACCTGGTCCGAAAGCTGTCATGTCGGTTCTATCACTTATGAAAAACAATCTGCCTAGAAGAAAATCTGTCCTTTGAGTTGCTTCACGTGTGCTAAGGCACAGTAGCGAAGGTCAGAGTCGAACAGTGTTGGAGTCTTAAAGACTGTAGGGATTGGGAGATAGCTAGCGAGTTAGAGAAAACAACACAACGTGTGTGTGTGTGTGTGTGTGTGTGTGTGTGTGTGTGTGTGTGTGTGTGTGTGT
>NC_034600.1:41032249-41083550 GCF_900095145.1 Mus pahari | reverse complement strand
GTGTGTGTGTGTGTGTGTGTGTGTGTGTGTGTGTGTGTGTGTGTGTGTGTGTGTGTGTAATAAGATCATGTCCTTTACGGATAGAAAAGGAAGAAGATTCTTCTTAGAGCAGGGATGGGGGAAGAGCGAGGAAGAATCTGTAAATTTTATGCTCCACTGTACACAGAGGCATTAGACAGTCACTTGGACTCAGATCTATGAAAAAGACATCGATGAGAAATTCCTCTAAAGGATTTTAGCTAAATGATGACTATAATATTTCATTTAGTGTTATATAGCATTCAATTATATTTGAATAAAAGGAGAAATGCCTAGGTTTTTTTTTTTGTTTGTTTTTTTTGTTTTGTTTTTAAGAATTTCAGATCCCATGGTAATTTATAAAGATGCTAGGGACACTGAGCAGGCCAATCTTTTCATCTGTGAGAAAAAGATGCAAATCATAGACAAAATATGGGCTCAGGTTGCTTTGGGGTCTCAGTTACAGAGCTAGGTGGGGTCTGGTGCCTGTGAATCTGCAGCTATGCCCTTTCTCCAAGGGTGTGCATTATGCCATAGCAGGAGAGCTAGGAGGCTCCATGTGTAACCCAGGGCAGCATTCCTTTCTCTTCCTTTTGCCTTACATAGACATGCTTACTCTCTTGTTCTACAGCAATGTTTAATTCTGCCTGAATCTGTCTATATTATTCTACTACAAAGTGACAAAATATATTTCTCTGTCTTTTGGAGAAATGTCTATAACTTTTCAAATCCCAATTTCTTTCTTTTCCAAAAGTCAATGAAATCTATCTTATATCTACTACATATTTATCTTTTAAAATATGTTTTAATAGAATTGCATTGCTTTGTTCCTCTATTTCCTCCAGCCTTTCCAGATACAACCTCTCTAACCCCTTCTGTGTCCCCTATTATCAAATTGTTAGACTCCTATTCTTTGATTATTATTTTCTGTCTGTCTGTCTGTCTGTCTGTCTGTCTGTCTGTCTGTCTGTCTGTCTGTCTGTCTGTCTTTCTGCCTGCCTGCCTATCTCATCTATCTATCTATCTATCTATCTATCTATCTATCTATCTATCTATCTATCTATCTATCTATATCTATGCAATCCAAATTCTACTAAGCTATTAAATGATCAAAGGCAAATAGTGCCAGATCAGTGTTGTGATTTACATATAGATTACTAATGAGTCTCAGAGCCATATGCTTTAAACAAACAAACAAACAAATAAAAAGTACTCGAGTTGATGAGTGCCCACTGCTTTGATGATGGGGAAAGCAGTCTGCACTAGGACTTTGGCTGCAAAGCTGGGAGATGCGGTTGATTTCAATCACTGTGGAATTAAGGTCGGTGCTACTTAGTGTTCAAGATGTGTGGTGACAAAGTCCCCTAAAATAACATGAATAGCTCAAGCTCAAGTAGTAGAGGACTGTATGCTGTCACAAGATGGGTTGCACCTAGGGATCCAGGATAAAAGACAATGGAATTTGTTTGCTAAATCAACTCTTCTGAAGCAACAGTTAATAGAATATTGAAGTGTAAAGTGACATTAAGAAGCAAATGTTCCGATAAAGTTATACTTAAAGATGCTTCTAAGCTTTTATCTTCATTATATCTGTTAAGTGTCTTTATATGGCTCTCTTTTCATTTACATCATAAGCTGATATTGGTTTTTGTGAGCAAAATGTTTGCTGTAAAAGAGCATATATCATTTTTAAGTTTGTAACCTAAAATTTCTAGATTTCTATGTGTAGTGTGATAATTAGGGCCTTCCAATCGGTGCCCAGTCACAGATCCCTGAATAGATTAGACAAGAAGTTGATATTCTTTACATTTCTGGGAGCTATTCATTAGAATGATACCATCCCTTTTTGTAGTACAGACCAGATAGTTCCCAAAACACCCAATATCCCATTTTTTTTCCTTTGAAAAAGGATCAACAGAGATTCAAAATGAATCTTGAAATGTCATTGAAAAAGACAGTTTTAGTTTTTTGAAATGCTTCAAGATTCATTCTGACTCCTCTGTTGCTGTTTTCACACATGATAGCTCATGCTAACGAGGGTATGGTGCACAGGGAACATTTCTCTATTACTGGTGGGAGTACAAACGTGCACAATCACTATAAACATGAATATGGTGGTTCATCAGAAAGTTGGGATTCTAGCTACCTCAAGACCCAGCCATACCACGCTACCTCAAGACCCAGCCATACCACTCTAGGGCATATCTCCAAAGGACTCTGTCCTACAATACACAAGGACACCTGCTTAAGCATGTGCATAGAAGCTTATATCATAATAGCTAGAAACTGGAAACAACCTAGATATCCCTCAACAGAAGTGTGGATAAAGAAAATGTGATACATTTCAAATGCTAAATAATTGTCCCCAAGACCTGGTTGCCCCCATGAGAAAATCCTCAGGGACAAGGAGAATCTTATCTATACCCGCTTTTGTTGTGTAAACCTTACCCCCTCTACCCCAACTTATCTCTGATTGGTTAATAAAGATGCCTACAGCCTGGCCTGGGCAGAAGAGAGAGAGAGAGTGGAACAATGATGCCAGGGCTTGAGGTCTCAGAGAGGGATCACTAGGAAGAACAAAGAACAAAGAAGTGTCCATGGGGCAGGTGAATCAAGAGCTCTGGCCATGAGGATGACCTGTCCGAGAAGTAGTGGTTTAGGAACATGGCAAGTGATATCTCTTAAGGATTTTTAACAGGGAACCAGACAAACAAGTAAAGACACTTGATATCTGCCCAACTCTGGGGCTTTTAAGCTTATTATAAATATTAAGGCCTCTGTGTCTTTTATTTGGGAACTAAACAATCGAAGTGGGGAGAAACCCCAAAGAGATGACCCCTTCATTAGAGAGTTTCTGGACTTACCATGCCTATCCACCCTACCCAATGATTTTCAAAAGCAAAAACCAGAATTCTTCTGAAGACCTCCTTTTTCTGTAGAGTCCACTCTATCTCATGACTAATAGACAAGTTGCTATGCCATGAAAGAGTGCATTAGTGAGTGACTCAGGGGTCGGTGGATAAAGAGTACAGCTGGATCATTCCCACTTTATCAAGGGGTTCAGAGTTCCCCAATGAGCCTGAACCGCATTTGTCCTTCATGGTAACCCGAGGAAGAATACACATTTACCAGCATCATTCTCTACTGTCTCACCTCCTTATACCACACCACCCAAACCTTATCCCAGAGTTCACTCTTAGGGAACCCACTCAGAGACCAGTATTACAA
The DNA here is from genome assembly GCF_900095145.1 of Mus pahari. Lineage (NCBI taxonomy): Eukaryota > Metazoa > Chordata > Mammalia > Rodentia > Muridae > Mus > Mus pahari. The sequence goes on along the minus strand of NC_034600.1, from coordinate 41,080,304 downwards.
AGATAACCTCAAAATTCTCCTTTTATGATAACCCATTGATTGTCTCCAGCAGCTCATGGGCTGCTTCTTAAGCACTTGAGTCTGATGAAGGAAGTCTAGCTGAAGAGCCGACGATGACAATGTGGTAAGGTGTCTGAGAGGAAGGGGATTCCCAGGACAATAAGAAAGCTGACAGAAATTTCCCAGAGAAAAGGTGTGGCATTTAAAGCAAATCCTAAGAAAGGGTAGAAATTAATGTAAAGCAGAGTCGACCATGAGGGTTGGCCAAAAAAAAAAAAAAAAAAAAAAAAAAAAAAAAATGATGCTGTCAGTGGTAGAGTGTATATACAAAAATGTCGACAATTTGGACAGATAAGTGTGTGGCAAAGAGAATCACCGAGTACAGCTACAAACTAGAGCATCACAGCTTTCTTCACATAAAACTTTAAATATTCTGCACTGTCCTGTAAGCTCAGTACAGTGCCCCAAGGTACTATGGGACACAGGAGGACGGGCTACCCTGCTGTCCTCTTGGCAGTGCTGCAAAACTACTGCCTGAAAGTAGTGAAAAATTACACACAACCTTCCTATACTCTTGAGAAATGAGGCTTTTGGGTATTAATGTGACTCGTATAACTGCAATAAGACAATGTAGAAGAAAAACTGGGATGGGAGTGGCCAATTTGATTTCAAGGTCTGAGGAGTTGTTGGGTACTCCAAAGTTCAACATATCCCATTAAAATTGTGACTATTTAGAAAAACAATTTAAATATTTTCTTCTCAGTTTATAAGAGTTATGTCTCAACTGGCCATTAAGTTAGAACATAAATATTCATTAAGTTCTTTAGAACCAGCAAATTGTAATCAAGTGTGTAATAAAGGGGACTATTAAGCATCTACTTGTGCCTTGGGACACCATGAAAAGTTCATTATGATATTATGGAATGTATTAACAAAGAAAGTTTGAGAGTCTTTGCCTCAGAGCAAGGAGGGGACATCAGTTGCCTGAAGTGAAATTGCAGGCTGACAGAAGCAGAGCAAACAGATCTTAGATGTGCCGTTTCTTATAAAAGTTCCCTCAGAAAAAGAGTTAAATGTGAGGTCCCTGAACAGTGAAAGCCCTAGGAGAAAATTCTTCTGATCGGTGGACTAGGCAGTCATCTGGGAGGCAGGACCCCACCAGCACAGAGTTCCAAAGCAAACACTGACGAATGGGTTTACATTAAACCAAAATGCTTCAGCAGTGTAGGAGGTGATAAGACGCAAGTCGTGAAAGGTAGAAAATACCTTCGGACTACACTTTTAAAGGGAGCTGAGAGCTAAATGCAAAAGGATCTGAACAAGATATCAGTGAGAATAAGAAGCAAAATCTGGTATAAAATGGACAGTAGACCTAAATAAATATTTCTTAAAAGGATATACGGAAATGTCTGACAGGTCCATAGAATACTGCTTGCCTCCAACAAGAAGGGAGGTACATGTTTACTCCATTATGAATAGCTGTTATGAAACAGACAAAAATTAGTCAATAGCTCAAGGAGAAAAGTGAAACCAAGCCCATTGGCAGTTGGACTATATGTTAATACAGCCCTTAATGAAACAGTATATATATATATATATATATATATATATATATATATATATATATATAAACATAATAATAATACCCTTTAGCAATTAAGTGAATGAAACTGGCCTAGTGGCACACGCTTGGTTTCCTAATATGTGGAAGACAGAGGAAAGAATATTGATGCAAGTTCTAGGCCAACAAGAGCTACATGATGACATCCTGTTTAAAAGAGCAGCGGAAGAAATGAGGGTTTTGTTATTTGTGAAAAAATCAGAAATGAATTGGAGATCATAATGTTGGGGGGAAAATAAGCCAGGAGACACAGAAAGACAAGTACCATGTGATCTCCATCATATGTTAAATCTATAAACGTTGATCTCACGGGGCTGAAGAGAAGAATGGCATTACCAGATGTTGTGGGGGGTGGAGTGGGTGGGGTGGGGGATGGACAAGGAGTGAGGAGAGTCTGGGCAGTAAAGTCTAAGTTACGGTTATATGAGAGAAAAGACTAGTGCGTTACCAGTGAACTGACTGTAGTGAGAGACTACACACTTCATATCTTAAAGAGGAAATAGAAAAAGGATTTTGACTATTTTTAAACCATTAAGAAATGCTACGTGGGTTGGTGAGATGGCTCAGTGGGTAAGAGCACCGGACTGCTCTTCTGAAGGTCCGGAGTTCAAATCCCAGCAACCACATGGTGGCTCACAACCATCCATAACGAGATCTGACTCCCTCTTCTGGAATGTCTGAAGACAGCTACAGTGTACTTACATATAAATACTTACAAATAAATAAATAAATCTTTAAAAAAAAAAAAAAGAAGTGCTATGTGTTTGAAGTAACAGCTATGCTTAACATAACTAAACACACACACATGTTTTAGAACAGCACACAATACAGTTAGCGTCTTGTCATTCCTTTAAAATATTTTTCATAAAACATCTCTTGCCTGAATGTGATTCAGACTGCTGAAGGACACAAGCTGAGAAGTCATAGAGCCAACTGATCTTGTCTACAGCAGAGGACTAATTAGGACAAAATGCCTGGGAAAGGCAAAGAGGACAAACAGAGGCAGAAAGATCCATGAGGACTCCCTTCAATGTGCCCAGGAACAGTGCCAGGGCTAGTTTCTTAGGGTCACTCTAATAAACTTAGTAGCTGGGAATATTGATTTATCATCCTAAAGTTCTGCCAGTTAGCAGGCTGCCATGGGTCCCAGTAGACTAAAATCAGTGTTCAGAGAGCTGTGTTTCTTCCTGGCAACTCCACAGGGAGCCCATTATCTTGTTCTTGGTGCATACAGAAAGGCATTTGCACTTGGTGCCTTTCCTTAGCCTCACATCCAGAAACACTGATGCTCAAGAGAGCATCAGTTGATCAATCTGTGATTTACTATTCCTGGACATGAGGCTAGAGGGAGGGACCATTTCTGCAGTCGCTGTCTCACCTTTGTTTCTCTGCCACATATTTTTTGAACATGATTTAGAAAGACTCGCCATGTCGGAGGATCCCAGTGGTTATACTATATCCATCTGAGAATCAGCATAATTTCCCCATAAACTCTAAGCATGGAAAAGGTTGCATTATTTTCTACCTCTCATGGTTCCCCTTCTCTGCACCCTCATGATGATTGGTGTTAAGAGGCCTTTAGCTAGCGTAGCTTTGTGTTTCCTTTAATATTCAAGACAATCATCAGGTTTGTGGCTGTGATCACTTCAGAATGGATCATTGTTCTTTTATTTGAATTGGCATCTTCTGTAGGCCAAAGTGACTCCATTTGCTGACAGGAGAATTTAAGGATTATCATATAGTGATAATTATCATATTGTATGAGACTAGCCAATAGACATTAAGCTCTCCTGACACGGAAGCCTACATGCTATCATTATTTCACTTTTCTTTCAATAAAAGTTGCTACACTCAGTAGACTGACAGTAGTAGATAATTTTGTGGTCTCAATGTCAAGTGTCATGGACCATGCCCCCAACAGTTGCTATCAGTATGAAGCCTTGCTTGACCATACGAACTTATGAATTGTTCTTGCTCTGGGAATCAATTCAAAGAGAACTTTGAGAAAATCGAGTTTAGTCCCAAGAGAATATAGTAAAGTCAATGGATTTTGAGCCTAGAAATCTGGGAGAAACATTTACTATGCTTAGCAATAAAATAAGCCAGATAATGTGAGACTGGAGGCAACTTTAAAATGAGCATGAGCCAACTGATGTTTCTATTAGAAGTTTCTATTAAGGAGAACATATATCACCTGAACATATCTATTTTACTTTAAATGGAGAGATGCATGGCTATAGTACTTTAAATGAGTTCTCTTTACTTCCTCTCATGTGTATGTACACACATGTATGTATGTATGTATGTATGTATGTATATATGTCTGTCTGTATGTATATATATATGTTGGTGCATGCAGATGCACATGTATGTGTATATCCTGAATCATTTTACATCACTCTTCCACATCATTTTTTTGAAGCCAGACCTCTCAGTCAAACCTAGAGTTTATGGATACAGCTAGTCCACTTAGCCAGTTTCCTCTGGACATGTCTTTTGTCCACTTTCTGAGGTATAAATAGCATAGATGTTCCCATACTCGCCAGTTTCATGGGTTCTGGGGACCCAAACTCTACTTCTCTGCCTTTGCGCGGCAGGAACTTTGGCTACCGAGCAGTCTTTCAGGTCTCTTCAATGAATTTTTGAGCAAACTTGGGTGTCACACAATTTGACGAGGGACAAGCTCAAAAAGATCAATTAATCAATCATTATGTAAAAATTTTAACCATAAGTAATGTAATTTTGTTTTGAAGAGATGGTCCATCAATTAAGAATGCTCACTGCTCTTCAAGAGGACCTGAATTCTGTTCTTACATCCACATAAGCTCGATCTGTAATGCCAGGTTCAATGGACCAGGCACTTTCTTCTGTGTCCCATGATGACTTTTATGTATGTGGCAGAAACATACCTATACACACCACAATACAGCACACACATATACCAGAGAGAGAGAGAGAGAGACAGACAGACAGACAGACAGAGACAGAGAGACATACAGCGACAGAGACAGAGAGAAGAATAAAAATAAATGTTAAAGAATGTAGTATATTCGGAGTCTGTGTTAATGAAAAACAATTATTTGACATTTAAATCCTATGAGGTAATCCCTAACACAAACAACTCACCTCCTGGTCCTGGCACACAGGATCCCAGTTCAGGAGAAGAAATACTCTTAGGGATGGTATTACCAGCAATGAACCATCCCAGAATTACTAGACGAATATTTCTCAGCGTTAGCACACTCCTGGAAAAAAAAAATGTAAAGGCCCATGAGGAAGGAAGTCATAACAGTGTGACCTTTCTCCTTTTCCTCCCAGGGCCCTATTCGGAAGGTATCAAGGGAGAATGCAGGGTGGAACAAGGAAGCTGACAAGGGAGGCCTGAGGAAGAGCTACGGGAACCTACTGTTTATACACTGATCATGGCAAGTCAAACACATCCGTTCTATTTAGTCAATCAGCACTTAGACCCTGACACAAATAAACACGCATGAAAGCACAAACAGGTGAGCACTCCCTTCCTCTCTTAAAACAAACAACAGAAAAGAATCCAACATGGAGATGAGGCGAGAAGGAGCAGCAAGAGCCAGCGTGCGCCTAGAAGAGAAGATGGCGCCTTCATTCCTCTGGCCACCACCGTGGCAGGGCCTCTGCTAACTATGCTCACTCACTAACATTGTCCTCGACCCGTGTCTCAGAAGAAAGGGACAATTTAGCCATTTCTTTGTCACACTTTGAACTTTACCACTAACGAACAAACTAATTTAGTGAGAAAAAAAGAAACAGATCAAGTGAAAAGGTCAAACCCGCAGGGCATCTGGCATTACCCAGGAGGGAAATGGATGTCAGGGGTGACATCTTTCAGCTCTGGTGCACATACTCAGAAGAAACATTTCAAATCCCGTACTATCCTGACTGGTCCATGCACAAACCACTGAACATGAGGGGCTGAACGGGGATTGGAGCTGAGAGATTAAATGGAATCTTGGTGATCACTGTATCGTGTATTGTCTCTATGGAATCACCGTATGTGTCGGTAAATACTTTTGCGTAGTTTGATAATGGTTATTGACGTTAAGAACGGTGATCACTACCCCTAAAATCAATGCTCTTTCAACATCAATACACTGAATGATAGTGTAAATGGGTGAACCAGAAACCTATCAAGTTTACTTAATCACAATAGGTTTATGCAGTTATCTACATGTATAAATGAATAAACATTTCCATAGAGACACATTAAGAATATGTATCAAAGTATATATTCACTATGTAACACATGCATAAAGTAAATATATAGAGAAAACTATATGGAAATTTTTATATATATAAGGGCAGGGGGCAATGGTATACTCAATTTTCTATGAACCCAACATCAAGATCAACAATTCAAGGGCACCTTGATTTTTTTCCCTTCCTGTTTGTTCTTCCCAATTCCTGATTGTTGTAAAACAAAATCCAGATTTGATATGATTACAGCTGAAACCTCAATGTTGAGTTTTAAGAGACAAGAGCCCCTTGCTCGTAATATAACTGTATGGGTATTATTACATGCTATCCTGAGCCCAAAGATACTACCAATTGGTAGTCAAACTTCAAAGTTCAATTCTACAGACTCTGGTGATAATTTTAAATGCTCAAATTGTTTGAATTGAAATCCCAAATGATTACTATTTTGATTTGGATGAATATATAACGCTGGAGTATTTTGCTCTAAACTTGTGCTTTATGTTTCTCTTCTGCAGTTTCTTTGATTGTTTTAGAAAGTTGCTAAGGGAAACAGATAGTGTGTGCTGTAGCTTTTCCTATACTGTGGATTTTTACTATTGTGCCACTTTAAGTGACATCTAGAATTTCCTTCTCTTGTGAAATATTCATTTCTGAGTTTATTTAAGTTACAAGCTAATATTGTTTTAAAGACTTGTTTAGAAAAGGTGATGGCTACTTCTATTAGCAGCTGGATAATAATATCTATTTGTCTTTCACTTTCGGTATTAGCAGACACACAATTATTGTTGAAACCATTAATTCAATATGGGATGCGAAGTGATCACATAATTCTTGAATTATTAATAAAAAGTTCTCTAATTCAAACTATTTCATCCCCTTGAGATATAATTTGTATGTAAATACTTATTTCATTTGACTTGTTGATTTTTTAAATAATGAAACTGGTGGTGGCCAATGTTTTTATTTTATTTTAATTTTTTAATAGAATCATGAATTCTTAGATTGAAGTATATTTGGTGTGTTTAGTTCAAGTTCTTTAGTTTATAAGACTGCCCCAGTTTTAGACAGTAAAGGCACACTAAAGTTGGCTTCTACATATAATAGATGTGATTATAGTAGTCACTGATAAACTTATTTTTTTGGTTCTTTTTATTATTATTATTATTATTATTATTATTATTATTATTATTATTATTATTTTCTTTATCTACATTTCAAATGCTATCCCAAAAGTTCCCTATACCCCCCCGCCCCTCTGCTCCCCTACCCACCCACTCCCACTACTTGGCCCAGGCCTTGCCTTGTGCTGNGTCATATAAAGTTTGCAAGACCAAGGGGCCTCTCTTCCCAATGATGGCCGACTAGGCCATCTTCTGCTACATACGCAGGTAGAGACACAAGCTCAGGGGGTACTGGTTAGTTCATATTGTTGTTCCACCTACAGGGTTGCAGCCCCCTTCAGTTCCTTGGGTACTTTCTCTAGCTCCTCCATTGGGGACCCTGTGTTCCATCCAATAGCTGGCTGTGAGCATCCACTTCGGTGTTTGCCAGGCACATGTAAAACAGAAGATAACTATTTTTGATCACAGTAAGTTTGCTTTATAACACTCTAAATTCAGAACTATTATCTATCTACCATGGCTTCTCTGATTCATTTTTATGTGAATGACACTTGAGGTCAAAATGAAGGGTTAAGTGTAGTTGGCTCAACACTCTGTTTATGATAGTCTTGTGGATATAGTTAGAAAATACTTATTATTTAGAGATAACGACATTGAAATTGTCTTTACCGTTCTACTAACTCTATATGGATTCATATTCTTTTTTAAAATTATTTTATTAGATATTTTCTTCATTTACATTTCAAATGCTATCCCAAAAGTCCCCTATACCTTCCCCCTGCCCTGCTCCCCTACCCACTCACTCCCACTTCTTGGCCCTGGTGTTCCCCTGTACTGGGGCATATAAAGTTTGCAAGACCAAGGGGACTCTCTTCCCACTGATGGTCAACTAGGCCATCTTCTGCTACATATGCAGCTAGAGACATGAGCTCAGGGGGTACTGATTAGTTCACATTGTTGTATAGATTCATATTCTTATATTTTTGCTTTTTATGTTTAGAATTTACTTTTTATATTAACTTGTTTTATAATTACAAACCTTTACAGGATTCTGAAGTCAAATGAACAACTCACATGGTATCCATAGAAACTTTTATTCTATTTTCTAATCTGTTTTATCCCTTCCATAATTAAGTAACTCTCTTTATTATAAATGTTTTGGAGGGCTTGAAGGGCTTAGTGGTTAAGCACACTGACTGCCCTTTCAGAGGACCCAGGTTCAAATTCCAGCACCCACATAGCAGCTTACAACTCTGTTACTCCAAGATCTAACACTCTGACATAGACATTACATGCAGGCAAAACACCAATGTACATAAATGTGCACATAAATGAAAGTAAATGTATTTTAAAAATTATAAATAAATAAATAAATAAATAAATGCGTGTTGAAATTCTATACAAAGTATATATGGTACAAGTTAAATGAAGACATCACATATTTTTCTTTGTGTTGCTAATTATCTGAATATTCATGGTTTTATAGAAGTATAAAGATTTATAAGTCATTCTTACAAAACTACATAGATTTCCATTGTTTTGATATATAATAGTTTATCCACACATGTAAAGGGTCCATTCAAGTTTTGGTCTCTATTTGGAAGCAGGGACTTTGCAGGTATTATCAGCAGATGTAAAATGAGGCCATGCTCCTACATGCGGGGACCTAATCCACTACTGGTGGTGACAATGTAAAAAGGGAGGAGGGGGAAGAGGATCATGCAAAACTGAGATGGAGACTAGAGTGTCATGCAGGTGCATGACAGAGAACGCCAGCTCAGATGGTGACAGGCTGGTGCAGTTCCTTCAGTGTGCTGTGTAAAACATGACTTCTGGGAAGGCTGACCACATTTCCACACAGTAGCCTTTTGTACTTTGTGTGTGTGTGTGTGTGTGTGTGTGTGTGTTCTCTGTTCATATTCTTAGCTCATTTTCTTCGAAGTTAAATACTTTATTCTTTCTGTTTAGAAATTCTTTTTATATTAGAGCTATTAATCATTTGAGATAACTGGCATTTTTCCCCCTAATTTGTTCTCCCATATGCTTAAGGCAGGTTACTCATTTATTGCCATTCTTAAATGTGGTCTTGAGCTCTTTATTTATTGGATTAAATAATTCTGATGTATAGTCAGTTTAAAAATAATATGTATTCTGTCAAAGATAAAAGCTATTAGAGAGGATTTCATAGACAGACTTCTAGCTGGCTCATTATTTTACTATATGTTATTGATTCATACTTGATTTTTCAGAAGCCTGACACAGGACTAACTTCTCTGGTTTATAGCACTTAGCTTAGATAAGAAAATTGATCTTTGCTTGCATTTAGGCATTCTCATCTATAAATTAAACCACCAGTGACTTTTAACAAATGTGTTTCATTTTCAAGATGTACTAAATTGACATTTAAATATGCCACACAGACACTTTAACAATTCAACCTTTAGCAAAATAAAATTTTTATTAAATTTGGAATATATAAATGTGTATATTCTTCCAGACAAATTTATCATTTATCTAGGTCCTGCAAGTAATTATTTCTATAACCTTGAGCAAATGTGCTTCATTTTCATCAGAAAAAAAATGCTAAAATGCATCAATTTGCTTCTATGATAAGGATCTCATGTATTTCTTAGACACTCAGTATTATTTTTGTTTGTGAAGATGTGAATTTCCATACCTCTCAATTGACAACCTATGAACAGAACTAACTGTGCCATCTTCCATTTTCTTCCCTGCACTGCATGAGGAACTGTGGAGTTAATGGCCCCCGTGCATGTATGTGACCATGGATCTGCACTGCAGAAGACAGTGACAAGGGGAACATGGCTAGCTCACTGGGGTGTTCTGGAGCATGGGCTAGCTCACTGGGGCGTTCTGGACATGTGTATGTTCTTTTTGGGTAACCTGAAGAGTGTTTCCATCCTTCTGGGTACCAAAGGTGGAAAAGCAGGGGCAGGAGAAGAATTTTCCATGTTTCTCCTGATTTCCCATAACATTGTCAATGACATCTCTGCTCATGTTTTGAAACTGAAATTCCAAATAATTGCCCATCATCTTCCCTGCACACTTTTGCATACACTGCATATTTGTTGTGTGTTCATTGCTAGCATTGGGGCCTGGAGTACAAGATCCCCAAAACAAGGATGATGGTTTTTTTGGCCCTCATTTTAAGTTAATTAATATGTAATTAATTTATACTTAAAATCTATTTTGATTGTATTTTCAACTTGACTCTAATGGTGAGTCAATTATTTGTGGATTCCTCACTTGTCAATTCATCTCTAGGTTAAACATCATTTTATAACTGCAAGGCCAATGATCAGGATGGTTAGTGGACATTTCTGGACACACACAGGTTCTGAGCAGGAGGAAAGTGAATTACCCAGTGTGCACAGTCCTGGCTGAGATTTCTGACTGAGGTTGAACAAGGTGGATGTCTGTCATCCTGTCTCTGACTTATACTCTGTAGCTTCTGTGATCTATTTGGTGCACCTCCTTCACATTTTGACTTTTGGGTCTATGACATTGTTATTGTTTATATGCTGCATTGTGTCAAAGCGCTAGACAGAGTATCTAGTGTTTCTAGGAACAAAAACCTATAGTGAGCTTTATGGTGCAGATCCTTCTGGTATAAATTATACCCTCTTGACCATGAGTTCAATTTTAACGACCTGTAATATATGTTGCCTGCAGTATTTTAAAATAGAAACACATAAAACTAGGCTATGCAATGAGAATATGGTGAAAATGTTGTTACTAGAGGTTTATGGAAAAGTAGCCTTGTATTCTCCGGAGAGCAATGATTTACTATTGCTGATTCTGAAGTCATGGAAACTCTATAGAATATAAATACTTTTAATAATGAGAGGCAACTGTGTTTAATTTTACTTTTATTTCCTTTAAACTCATGAGATCTAAACTAATGAATATTTGTACCTGGCACAATTATCATATAATAAATACTGAATGATTATTTTTTATCAGAAACATGGTCAAAAATTATATTTAGTGCTAGTTGTATGCACATGTGTTTAAAGATGACCATTTGGAATTGGATCACTTGGTTGGAAGCTCCAAAAATGGACCTAGTTTATATATGTGAACACATATAAATGGCTAGGCTGAACAGGGTAAATATTTGTCATCCTGTCTCTGACTAGGTCCTCCTGCGATCTATTTGGTTCAACTCCTTTGGGTCTATTATATTGTTGGTATTGTTTATATGCTTCATGTGTCAAAGTGCTAGACAGTGTGTGTGTGTGTGTGTGTGTGTGTATGAACAATTATAAATGTATATATATGAAATTCATATGATATATTCACATATATTTCATGTATTGATGAATATACATGAATTTCATACATATGTGATTTCTATATATGAACAAGAAGAGGCAATGAATTTGAGAGAAAGAAGAGATATGAGAAGAGTTAGAGGTCAGAAGAGTGGGGGAAGAAATGATATTAATATAGTACTCAGATAAGAAGGTCTCCGGTGTATTTATTTACTAAGTGCATGCAAACCAGAGGAAAACTTTCAGAAGTTGATTCTCTCTTTTTACCATGTGGGTCTTGGGGATTGAACTCAGGCCCTTGAGCTTGGCAGCAAGCACTTTGCCAGCTGAGCCATGCCACTGGCAATGATTTGTAGCAACAGAACTTGGATAGGCTAATGGAATTATGGTCCACAGTAATCATTTAGAACGTTGGATAATCCATGTGGTAATGATGCTTCTCATAGATTTTACCTTTTCCTACATGGCATGCCTTAGTGAAATTTTTTAATAGTCACACCACTATCATTACTGTTTTCCATATATGATGATAGACTTTGAAGGATCACCCTAGGGTTAGAACAAAAGATCTTCGTATACAAACAAACATAGATGCCCTTATTATTTAAGGTGAGACCTCAAGTCAAAGGTCAAGCATTAGTGAACTAGCCTCAGCTGATTGAGGGATGAAAGACTGCAAGCTTTTTAATGCCAATAACCCTGTATGTGATGTGCTATCAGAAGTTTGAGGTCTGGAGGGACTCCAAGACATTATGGATAAATAACTGGTTAATCAAAATATCCACGAAAAGGATGCACCAAGAGTTGTTGAGGCCTTTGCAATGATCTTATGATTTCTCAGATCATTGTAATGCTTGTCTCTAGGGGAACCTTCTGCTGAGACAGTGTGACGGTAATATTCTCTTTCTTAGCAGCCGAAGGTAGAGTGCTAAAACTTCAGACCGACCGTGGAAATCCACAGTGGCCTTCGGAATTCAGAGAGGGGCCTGGTGCTTAGGGAGGTCACACAGATCAACAGCTAACAATAAAGTCTGGGCTGGAAAAGACACGGACTTGGCTTCCTGCGTCTGTGAAAATAAAGCATCCTGGATAAAAACCATCATTCCCATGGCTGTAAGTCACAGTGGCGGAGTGGAAGCCGAGTAACACAACAACAGTGTTTGAGAATATCACCTGTGCAACAAATATCAAAGGAAAGAAAACCTCAAGTGTCACCTGAATTCTTGTAAATGGAGTTATTAAAAAAATGTCCCAGAGAAGCAAGTGTTAACTGTGGGGTTTTTCGCCCACCCCCAGTTTCATAAGTAATGGCTCTGCGACATATTATTTGTGAATAAATGTCTAGGCCACAAGTTTTGGCTCATCCTCTGACTAGCTTGTAACTCAACTAACTTGTTTATTCTGTACCACATAGCCGGTTACCTCTCCTCGGCTTCACAACCAAGTCTGCCTCCTCAGAATTTGGCCCAATTCTATCCCAAAGTTCCTCTCTCCCTGACAGAACTCCCACCTCCCATTTCCTGCCTCAGTTAATAGGCCATCATCGCTTTTTATTGACAGGCGATGCTCCCATACAAAACACAAGAGATTCTTGTGTACTCATGTAAAAAATAAATTATTATCTATGAATAATCATGCCTAAGATGGGCTTTTAGTCTTGAATACCAAAGTCAATAGCTGTAGAAGTTTGTATTTAAGCCTGACATCTGCCTCATTAAGGTTGCAAATATCTAAATAGATGAGATACTAGTGACTCTAGACATGGTCACATTATTTTGGGGAAAAAAATCTATTATTTTTAGGGACCAAATAATATGGAGGCAAAACTGTATATAGTTAATCAAGATAAACAGGTTCGTTTTCTAATAGCCTGGCTCATTTCTTAGTGTTCAAGGCTATTTTTTATGATTGCATAACTGTCATAAAGAGAAACCAGGCTCTTTCACATCTCCGTATGGCTTATTCCCAGAGTTCTTTTCTAGCAGCAGCACGATGAGTCATCTGTATGAAATGACCTTGTAAAGTCATCTCAAGAGAGTTGGAGAGCTTCCACCAAAATTGATAAAAGCATCAAGAAACCCATGTATAACTCAAAGCAACCTTGGATTTCCACTGGATGCCAAAACTACCTGAGCTTTCAGGATTTTCATTTTTTTCTTTAGTTTTGTTTTTTTAAATAGAAAAATACTGACCAAAATTAAAAACTTAGTAATTTAAACAGAAGATATCATAAAACATCCATTCGAAGAAAACCACCATTTTTTATGAACAGCTAGAGCTTCCAAATGGCACAAAATATATTCCTTTCTCTAATTTTTTGTTAAGGGTCATTTATGTAAGACCAGTTTTTTTTAAACCAGAGATGTAATAAAGAAAAATAATCTACAATATATTCTTGGCCTTTACTCACCAAGTATTATATTTTCTTTTATTATTATTATTTTCTTTATTTACATTTCAAATGCTATCCCGAAAGTTCCCTATACCCCCCCCGCCCCTGCTCCCCTACCCACCCACTCCCACTACTTGGCCCTGGCCTTCCCCTATGCTGGTCATATAAAGTTTGCTAGACCAAGGGGCCTCTCTTCCCAATGATGGCTGACTAGGTCATCTTCTGCTACATATGCAGCTAGAGACTCGAGCTCAGGGGTTACTGGTTAGTTCATATTGTTGTTGCACCTACAGGGTTGCAGCCCCCTACAACTCCTTGGGTACTTTCTCTAGCTCCTCCATTGGGGGCCCTGTGTTCCATTCAAATCCATATTTTATCTGTTATTGACTATAGCATATTTGCAAAGTACTATAACCCAGCACTACAGAGGGCATGACAGAAGGATCAGGAGTTCAATGTCATCCTCAACTAAGGAGAAACTTTCTTTGATTATCCTATGCCATGTGAGAACTTGTCACAAAAGGAAGAAATAAGGAGAAAAGAGAGAGAGAGAGAGAGAGAGAGAGAGAGAGAGAGAGAGAGAGAGAGAGAGAGAGAGAAGGGGAAACCAGGAAAGGGGATAACATTTGAAATATAAATAAAGAAAATATCTAATTAAAAAATGTTTTTTAAAAGAAAGAAATTTCTTCTGCTTTTGATGTAGATAAGAAAATACTGATGATCTCAGTGATATATAGTACATGATCCAGAACATCTGAGCAGATGTAAAAAACTCGATTCTTGCTTTGCCTAGTGTTTCAGTGTGGCCATGAGCTCAAGGTGGCCAGAGCATTACAAACCATGAACAACCAAGTATAGGATATGACAGCATGTTGTTACTCACAGATATGTGTCCTAAATATGTTCGTTCTGGCTTTAGAGAACAACACTGCTAAAAAATAGGGCTGGGAATGTGACTCAGTGGCAAAGTATTTACCTAGTATGTGTTAGGTTATCGGTTCAATCTCCACTGACACACGCACAGACACAGAGACACACAGAAACACAGACATACACAACACACACAGAGACACACAAACATACACAACACACACACACACAAACACACAGTCAAAAGACAAACACAAAACAAAGAAGCAGTTTAGCATGCGATCTACTTTACAGGGTCTTTTCTCTTACAACTGCTTTCGAAATGTGGTCACTCTGAAGAGAGGCTGGATGACAGTGCCACCATCTGTGTCCTTATAACAGTGGCTATCCCTGGAGCTCTGGGACCCGGATTTCATTTGACCCAGTTCCAGAGCCTGTAGACCTTTATGACATGTTGAGATCCAGATGGAGCCCAGAATTCCACAGCCAGAGTGAAATTTGACTTTGCAAATTGAATGCTACAAGATAAATATGTTCTCAGTTGAAGACTAGACATAGTGCATGCTCTTCCCTTCTTGCCCTTGTAGCATTGTTGGCAGATGCAAGTGCTTCCAGTTGCCATGACACCGCATCACTGCTCAGAGTCTTTGGGCCAAGCATAATAGTCTGTCTGTTACTATGCTTCACTTTCTTTAGCTCTGCACTCAATGCACAGCAAGACCTGTTTGTTAGCTGCACGGCCAGAGAATATGATAATTGCCTTTCCATATCTAGGACACAATAATGTGATTGGTTCAAAAATAGTGTGTATAATAGTAGGATCTTGAGGTAGTGCTTTATCCTCCCAAACTTACCAGATGTGATTCAATAGAAAATGATATGGACACAAAGTGAGGCTGGAAGAATCCAACCTACTGTTCCAAGTTTCCTGACTGTGATAGATTCTGTATTTTAAGTGAATTAAAATGCATTAACGAAACCAAGATCTTTTAAGTCACTAAAAGCCATTCTACTTTCCCCATCCATTTACTTCTTACTGTTTGATAAGAGAACATGCATCCTTCACTTCCCAACTCCACTAGATCCCTGATCTGTTTTACTTTTTGGCATCAAGGATATTTTTGTTCCCTCTGTGCATGTCCTGTTAGAATGACAGTTATGCAGTACACCACCAGCCAGCCGCACCTTGAAATTGCTCAGTCAGGCACAAATGCTCACTGCCTCTCCTGGTCACTGTCATCTCCTCCTCTCGGTTCTGTTGTTACTTCGTTGAGGATGGATTTCGCAGCTATACATTCTCCAGTTCCCTTTGACATGGAGTCTGGACCATGTTTCATGTAGGGCGATCCTCTCCATTCCTCCATAGCACCCTATGCTCAAGTTTCAGTCTATATTTTACCAGCCATAGTGTCATCGATTGCTACCATGTGATACCTACATACAGATCTCTAACTTTTCTAATTTTTAGCCCAACCAAGGAAACAGTTCATCCAACCATTGAATCCACTTGACCCATGAGCTCATCATTAGCTCCAGTTCTGAGATCAAATCATTATCTTTCTCATGTAACTTACATCCTATAAACTCTACTGGGATCCTTACTATCATTATTATACTTTCCTAGAAAACTTTTAACTCTGCTGAGATTTAATTATTCAGTTATTCCCCCATTTATATTGCATGGATGAAGATGGTTCTATAGAAAAGTGCACAAATTCATGACAATCAAATAAAAATAATGGCAAAAAATATCAATCAAATGCTAAATATGGTAGCACAACACCTCTTTAGTCCATGTATATGTAGGGATGAGATATAAGATCGGAAGTTCAAAGCTATCCTGGGCTACATAGCAAAATGGGGCCAGCCTGGGATACATGAGTCCCTTTATAAGAAAGAGAAAAACAAAACAAGAGAAAACCTCCACAACTAGAACAAAAACAACTAAACATTTCTGAAAGAGTCGCAACAATGTTAAGCCATTTTCTCTCTTCTATTCTACAGCTTATGTCTTGGCCCAAGATTTTGAGATGATCGTTTTGCTTCTTTTCAAAAATCCCCAATTATCATTTTTTACTTTTTCTCAAGGTGAATCTCCTATCGATACAAATAGGCATAATACAGTTTCAAAGACAAAATTGTTAGAAATTTCAGGACTGTGCCAGGAGGGCAGTATGTGGTGAGTTAGTGCCTTCTAAACCCAGTGTCCAATGTATTTGAATAGGCTGCGGGGTGTGAACTTGGCCTGTCTCAGACACTACACATGGGAGGGAGGCAGGAGATGCTTGCTGCATCGCAGGGCTGCCAGCACAGGGGGATCCCTTTGTTTCTGTCTATTGGCATACAGTACAGGTAATTGAATCCCAGTTCCATGTGTTAAATGTAACACTACCTGGCTGTGAGTGAATTAATCGTTTAAAATGTACCATTGGGAAAACACCATGCAAGTCTAACACAGGAGAGAGAATGAAAATGTTAGAGCTGACAAAGAAAGATATACGAAGGAGTGGAATCTCAGAGCGGTTAATCAGCACTACAGAAATAGAAGAAACAGTAAAATATTTAAAATACATTTACAGTATAAATTATTTGTTTTAGAAGGTACCTCACCATATAGCCCTAAGTGGTCTAGAGCTTGCTATGTGGACCAGAGTAACCTTGAACTCCCAAAAATCTGCTTGTTTTTACTCCTGAATATTGAAACTAAAAGAACACACCACCAGGCAGAATAAAAATGATGGCGCTAATGATGAATTTTAACATTGTACTATATAGCTTGACAAGTTAAATACTATATGTATATTTGTATATACAATAAAGTTGCTTACCCAAATATTTTCTATTAATAGCTCTGCTACTCTCTCCATTTCATTACAATTGTGCTTCATAACTACGTAGAATTAAAGATAAGAACATAAGTAGATCATATCCTGGGAACTGAAGTCTCACATGTCACCATAAATAGTCAAGAAGGATTAAAGCATACTTTTGACATACGTATGAGTGTCCTTGCTATTTACTGCTGAAGGAAGTGCATCCAGGGCTTTGCTTGATGAAAACCTTAGACTTCTGAAGACAGCTTTATGGTTGAAAGGTTTCACATGTACATACACACACAAAGAAAAAGAAAGAAAGGTACAAAATGTAGATGGATATGCACTGTTTTCTTCCTAAAAGATGTTGAAAAGTTAGAATACCTCAGTATCCCCCCTCATATGAAGTGGAAACACCATGCTGTAAAACATGAGTTTTACTTATGGTTGAAACACATGAAGTGTACAGGTCAAAGCCCAAGTGTGGGAAAGGGTAGGGATGGATTTTACATAAGCTTTGAATGGTGTTTGTTGTGGATAGTTCTCATTGTAAACTCAACCAACTCTAGAATCCCTTGGCAAGAGTCTCAGGGAGGGAGTTGCCCACATCAAGTTGGTCTGTGGGTTTAATCTTTAATGTCTATTAAGTACACTGTTTCACTATGAAAATTCTTAACAACTTTCATTGACATAGACTAATTCCAATTCCCTATGATACTCTCTACCCTTGTCCTTATCTTCATCTCTACCTAGTTATAAAGCCTAGAATGTGTGACCTGAAGATCTCGATACATTAATTAATTTGGTAGACCTCTTTCTCTCAGGGGTTTCATTTCAATAACCCTAGTGCATGACTGAGATCCTAATATTGCTGTAGTTTTAATGTTGAATGTTCCCCCCCAGAGACCCAGGTATCAAAGACTTTGTTTTCAAGGAGACATTGTTTGGAGATGAGAGGGACTTTAGGAAGTCAGGCTCTATGAGTGGTACTTGGGTCTTTATGGGTGTTCTTTTTACGGCATTGGTTCTCAGCCTTCCTACTGCTGCGACCCTTTAATACAGTTCCTCATGTTATGATGACCCCCCCAACCATAAATTACTTTCGTTGCTACTTCATAAGTGTAGTTTTGATGCTGTTACAAATTATTCTGTAAATATCTGTGCTTCCTGATGCTCTTAGGTGACCCCAGTTTTTTTTTTAAAGAGTCATTAGATCTTCAATAGGGTCGTAACCCACAGGTTGAGAAGCACTGACCTAGAGGATTCATGCGACCCTAGCCCATATTTTCCTGCTACGGCTGCTTGGCAGGGTCACTAGAGACCCAGAGCATTTGATCCACTTGACCTTGTACTGGAGCTCCCCAAAGTGTGAGCCAAACGAAACCCTTTCTCTTTAGAAGTTTTCAGAGATGCTTCTTCAATGTGACGGCAAGCAGCATAGCACCAGTCTTATGCATACAGTGGGTTGAGGATTTTGCTGTTGCTCTTTGCCTCTTGTTGCTTTTTATATACATCTTTGATGAAGATGATTTTTTTAAAAATTAGGTGTAACAAGAGCTTAATAGCAGTCACTCATAATAAATAGAGGAAGTATAACAATTTGTAGTAATAAATCTCTGTAAATGTGATCCCCCTTGAAGCAAAGGTTAATAAAGCATCTTTAAGCCGTGGTTTACCTCGATTGTCTGCACAACATGAAGCTGCAGCCTAGGGGCAGGCACCCTGAGATTCTGGGTCTATGATCTTTTCTCTTCAGTATTCCATCCCCTGCACCAGCCAATAGTCCCATCCGATGCTCTCTGTCTCTTGGGACCCAGGTACTCCTTGTACGTCATAGACAAAGGCTGTATCTCAGAATGGGGTATTGGCCTAGCTGCTTTGCTCCTGTATCCTGGGCAATCCTGTCCATTAGAGATAACTGATGAGCACAAATATCCTGCCTTTCTCTTGGGGTATGTCTGTCTGTATGATTTTTTTCACACATATAGGTACCATTACATTATATACTTGAAGTAGTAAAATATGCTGCTTAGGTGAAAGGCATATTTTTCTTTATATACTCAGGATACTAATCTATGCAATCATCTTTCAATATCTGAGAGCGATTTTTATAACAATGTTTGTTTTTAGATTTTCTTTCCTTCCCAACAGCAGGGGCTTCAGCTCAGTGATCACAATGATGCAAAATCAAATTGGCAATTTTCTAAACTTATTTTCTTCATCTCGGGACCTTTCCTAGAAGGTGGAATGGTTCTTCTACATTCACATGTGTCCTTTTCCCAGAGTCTTTCCACATCTTCAGGGAAAGGCGTAAGGAGGAGGAAGGCAATGGGAGCAAAAGCAACAGTTGGGGATTTCTGGAAGGAACAGAGCTTGTAGCACAGCCCGACTGAAGGGTGTGAGGTTCCTTCACATAAACTCTCTTTGGTGAGCTTCCTTCCACCATCCAACTCTGTGAGAACTGAAGAGCTGAGAGTTAGTGAAAGGTGACAGGGAAGTTTTCACAAGGCACTTAACAAATCCGTCTTGGCTCTAAGAGATGTGTTTTCCAAAGCATGGAAAAGCTTGATGCCTAAAAAGTACTATCAAATCAAGGTATCAGTTGATTTCCTCACGGGGGTGGGGGGGGGGTGGTTCCTGAGGACTGTGGGAGTTGATTCACATCAGGAACTCAGTCAATAAGAGAACAGTTGCACCTCCATGCCATAGAATGGATTCATAGCTGGAGCGATGGCTGAACTGTATGAAGGGCATTTCAAATCTTAGTGTGTCAGATTTCCACTATGGGAATGCATCTATCTCCTCTAATTATCCTTCAGGTTGAAGGCGACTCTCTTTAGTGTGTAATCAAACCCTTTCACCTATAGTAGCCTGTCATGGGGGAGGGTTGAGGGGACAAAGGGAGGTGTTCAGACAAATAGAAAATCACAGAATTTCCAGCTGTTGGATGCTGCATGCCCTAAGGACACTTAGGCAGCTAGCTTCTAGAAGACAGCTTGACCATCAAAGCAATTCCTGAGTTTAAACCCTGTCTTTCCCATTTACTAACTGTTAATCTGAGCCTTAGCTCCTGTTTCTTCACAGCAAACTGCGATTCTGCTGTGCACTAAATGTCTTTCCTGTGCAAAATCCCACCCAAGTGAGAGGGCATTCGGCATGGATCTTTGGGGATTTTGTTAGGTCATGAGAATGGGACTCTCAGGATTGGGTTTAATGCCTTTAAAATGCAGTGCAAGGCCAGAAGGTTTCTAATCCCAGTATTCAGGAGTTGAAGCAGGAGCAGCTCTATGAGTTCCAGGCCAGCCATGGTTATACAGTGAGAGCCTTTCTAAATAAGTAAGTAAACAGACAAATGGCACAAACTAGCCTGCCCTTTCTCTCTATTCTTAGATAAGAGAGTCTAGAGCCAAAGGATATATGAGAATCAGGAAGCAGGTCTTTGCCAGATATTAGTGTTGGCATTTCCTCTAGGCTCTGGCCCACAGTTACCTGGCCATTGCCAGGTGTGCCTGAATTACTATAAAAGGAGCTGCTTGCCCGCTTACCCTCCTCTTTCTCTGGTGCTCTTGCTCCTGCTCTCTCCCCATTCCCCTCCCCTCCCCCTCTCTCCACCTGCTCAGAGCCAGCCTCTACTCCCCCTATTCCTGTTCTTCCCCCCCCACCTCTCCTCCTGTTCTTTCTCCCCTCTCTGTCTCTGTCTCTGTCTCTATCTCTGTCTCTCTCTGCCTTTCTCTCAACTCCCACCCCATTCCATGAATAAACTCTATTCTATACTATACCATCATGTGTCTGGTCCCTCAAGGGGAAGGGATGGGCCCACAGAGGTACCCCCTTCCCCGACACCATACCACACCCCCACCAAACATATCTCTGGTCTCTTATCTTTTTTATAAAACACAGCAACTAGATTGACCAGTACCTTGGCCATGAACTCCTCTCCAGCTTGCAAAAGAGACAAAGCTTCTTTGTGGTTGTTCACCCGACAGATTAAAGGTTCTTTTGTTCCAGGATTGCTATACTAGGATGGAATCCTGAAGTTTTGCTTAGAGAATTTCAATAATTAGATTTCTCACCAATTTAATCTCCCAATGTCCAAAGTCTTCCCTCTGTAAACGGGGAATAAAAATGTGGGGATACTGTTGTCTTTAAATTATAGCATCTTTGGTCACAGCTCATACAGTCTTAGGTCAAATTACCCAAGCTTCACTGCTGGCTGCCTACAGCCTGGTTGGTAACTTTTGGTTTGTTGTAATCACTCATGATTTACTATTTTTATTCCTACTTGAACTCTTTTTCTTCTCTCCATATCTTCATCCACACCATGCCCAACTTGCAGCAAACACATCAGGTTTACATTTATAGCTACTGATAAATTGGCATGTATTTTTTTATATGTTAATTTTTCTCTGTCCCCGGGACTATGTAAATGTCTTTTAAACAATGATCAAAGACTACCACTCAGCTTTCTACAGACTTCCTGTAATCACATAGGCTTTGGACTCATTAAGTCTTATCTGTGACAAAAGACGATTCCTGACATTTCCTCTCCAGCTGAAGCTTTGGCCCAAGACCGCCCAAAGAAGTAACACTTTTGAGTTGGGGCCAAGCTGAAGAATCTACCGCAATCAGAGCCAGGGCAAAGACGGAGAACTGGTGAGCAGGCGGGTCACAAGGGCTCTATCTGGCAGGAAACTGTGGCTTCTGCAAAGGCAAGGCGCTAAGGAGGAAGCTGAACCAGAACCATGTGAGAGACACAGATTCTGCCCCCAGCTTTTTAAAGGGCTGGGCCCATCTCTGGCAGCCCATGCTCAGACACAAGCATCTTGGAAATTGTCAGACATAAAGACATTAGTAAGCTGGAATGAGAGACCACTTGCCAGCATGTGAACTCCATTCATCTCTCTTCATTTGTATTGTTGCGCTTCCTTTCCAACTTGTTTCTGACACATGCTGGAGATGAGTGGATTTCATTTCCAAATGAATGGACTCTTGTAGGTTAAGAACCCATTGTCCCAGTTATGGAGAGTTAGTGTTTTCTTTGACCCTGTATCCACCCTGCTCTCCTCATGTCTCTGGGTTCTGCTCTATAGTGAGTATGATTTAATTGTCACGTAGCCACAGTAGCTGAAGTCATCTCTGTTCAATAAAGGTTCCATTTTACTGTGGCCGTACCGTGTATGATGTGTGAAACGGGAACAGTGATTGTCTAGTATTTTGCTCTAGTGACAGCCATCTGTCCTGGGTGATAGCTACATTTTGTCTGATTTGGAATGGTGCTGTCAGAATTAACTGTGTAGCTCCATAGAATATGCTATAGCATAAATTCCTAGAATAACTAAGTCCCTAGAATATTCTATAGCATATACTCCTGGAATAATTCTCTAGAATATTCTATAGAATAAACTCCTGGAATAACTCCCTAGAATATTCTATAGCATAAACTCCTGAAATAACTCTCTAGAATATTCTACAATTCCCTAGAATATTCTGTACTTCGGAAGTTATAACAGTCAGCTGAGAAGCAAAGACTATTAGCTTATTTGACACTATCTTGTTTCAGTATAGATTATTAAATAGACCCACATTTAAAATAACAATAAACCTACTTGCTACAGTCTGAACATTATGTTTCCATGAATTCATGTGGGAATTCCATTCCTAAGGTATTAAATAAAGGTGAGCATTGGGGAGCTACTTGGCATCCAAGAATGAAAACAGATCCTTTCTAAAAGAGGTTCTGGAAAGCTGCCCTTTATCCTCTACCACGTGAGAATATAGCAAGAAGACACACTGTGGAAGCCAGAAGCCAAGCTGCCTTCAGTCATTATTTACACCAGCACCTTCATCTCTATGGCATTAACTACTTTAAAACTCTTTAAGAAATAAACGCCATGATGTTTATAGTAATTTTGCTATGTAACACCCTGAATAAACTGAAGTGAGCACTATTTTCTCTAAAACAAAGAAACGTTCCAAATAAAAGATGTAAGCCATTTTATACTTCATAAATCTTAGGTAGATAGATATTTGCTTATCAAAATTTTCTGATCAAAACCATGTTGCATAGACATGTAATAAAATCCCATGTTCTTTCTTGTTGAAACCTCTTACTGAAGAATGAGACTCAGGGATGGAACATGGAAGAAAAGTGTTTACTGATTAAAGCTAGTGTTATTGCTGATAGCTTGTTCAGTGGTATCAAAAAGGGTCTACCTGGTTTATGGTAAAGTATTAGAAATGAGAGGGGGAACAAGAGCTATTAGATGCCACATTTGTTAGGACTTTGTCCACACTGTGCACAGTTGATTTGTTGCCATTTCTGCTTGCACTAGTTTCTTTCTTCCTTCCATCCCTTGACCCAAGAACTGTAAGTCCCCCAGTGTTTGAGGAAAGTAGTCTGTACTTCTGCTCCAGGAAACAGCATTGGAGGATACACCAAGGCTGAGTATTCCACCCTTAGGATTCAGTGTTCCCCAGATGTCTATAATGACCTCAGGACTTTTCTTTGGTGTCAGGATTATCTATCTATCTATCTATCTATCTATCTATCTATCTATCTATCTATCTATCTATCTATCTATCTAATTTATGGAAATAGATTATGGATATGTAGCTCAAGGAACTGTTGCCAGTTTTCTCAGAACTATAAGATGACACTCCCCAAAGTCAAGTCATATGGAAGAATTGATTGGAGGCTAAAATGGGGTGAAGATGTGTTAAGGCTTGTTGATCGTATATTTCAAGACTTTATATTATCACTTATAAATTAACTGTATTTTCAGTTTTGGGGTTATTACTTAGTTATGCCTTTTGCTTATGTCAGCTTTAATCAGGCTTTCCAATTTGCTTTGCTTTCTTTTTAATTGGAAGCATATTTAAAAATATTGATTGTGTGTGATAGCCTTGAACTCTGCACTATGTCCCTGATCCTGGATCTTCTCTTCATTTTCATTTTAAATTCACACATCTGCCAGCTGCTAGAACTCAGTATGATCCCCAGAAATCAATGCTCCTTAGGAAACAATGTGCCTATCTGGAGATCATCTTGACTCGATTTAGAATATGTTGCAATATAAACAGCAGAGGTACAAAACATCATGACCAAAAGCAACTTGACGAAGGAAGTGTATTTGGCTTACACTTTCATATCACTAGTCACCAAGAAAGGAAGTCAAAACAGAAACGCAATCAGGGCAGTAACTGTAGGCAGGAGCTAATGCAGAGGCAATGGAAGAAGGTTTTTCACTGCCACATTCATTATGGCGTCCTCAGCCTGCTTTCTTATAGATTCCAATCCCGTGACCACCAACCCAGGGATAGCATCATTCACAATGGGTTTGGTCCTCACCTACCAATCCCTAATTTAAAAAAGCCCCTACAGACAGTTCTTATGGAGGCATTTCTCAATTTAGGTTTCCTCCTCTTGAATGACTCTAGCTTGTGTCATGTGACATAAAACTAGCCCATTCATGGGTATTTATATCTAATGATCAGCATACTTAAGAACTATTAGGCTTGTCCTGAATGTTCTGATTGACGCCTTCCCTATCTGTGTGGTACTTTGACACTCTACCATGGTGAGTGAATCTGAAGGGAAATGGTAGAAGACGCAAGTTAACAAAGATGCAAGACAATTTCGAAACATGGAATGCTTGGAGTGAGAGTTCTAGAAGGAAGCTGAAGGCAAGAAGTGAGTTGTGCAAGGTACTTTTTTTTTTTAGAAGGAGTTCTTGCTTAGACCGTAGGCTTCATTGAGTTAGTGGAAATTATTAGAGATACTGTCAACTTCCTTACCCAGCAAAGACAATCCTTGACACTGTTCCTTGAGCCATTGTCTGAACTACCCTTTTCATTTGCATTGTTCTAATAGCCAAAGATCCCTGGTAGAAATTAATGCAGTGTACTGTCACAAAGTTTCATAAACAGAATGTGGTAAGTTTCTGCCTGCTGGATCCAAAATCTATTGTCAGAATCATTTAAAAAATAAGTCTCTAAACACCAGAAGGGTACTCTGAGGGTTAACCACAGTGATTTGACTATTGTACCTTCTTAAAATCTGTTTTAAAAGAGTCCCAGCTAACCAGCAGTTGAAGAAAGCTGCTTTAGCTGAAGTGCATAAACAGACACAGGTTTTTTTCATTTCGAATCTATAGCTAACCATTGCTGTAACAATTTGTTTAGCCTCCCAAAGAGTTGCCCAGCCTGTGGTACATTATCTAAATTTGGAAACGGGACCATAATTATACCTGTGGGTCACCTACCTTCTCTACTGAAGGCTTTTTTGGAGATGACTGGGTTAACCACAAAACCAAACGCAACCACAAAAATACTTTTCTAAGAAAGAAATTTTCTCTCCTTCCCAAACCAATTTGGTTATTTTAGGTTGGTGAAAAATAGTAAGAAGCATTCCATGGTTGGTTTTAGATCAAACCTTAACCCCCCAAAGATCTATTTAAATGAGAGACAATGTGGATCATGAGATAAAATACTTGCTACAGAAGACAAAAAGCATATACATACTAAAAATATATTCACTTAATATATAGGAGATATATATATATATATATATATATAACTTATATACATACATAACAGAATAAATATAAATCTTGAAAGCTTTTTTGATAAGCACTGGTTATAACATGTTTGCTATGTAGAAAAAGAAGTCTCAGGTTCAATCATCTGCATAAAGATTTGCCAAGGTAAAATTAGATGTGTCATTTATGTAAGATGTCACTTGAAACAATTTCTTTTCAAACCTTCACCTTTCAGGTAGAAAAAAAATCATGCAGTTCCTGAGACCCAATGATATAATCTCCCGCTTATTAGTATTAGCCTCAAGCAACTTTGCTCACATTTACTCTTGGGAAAGGAGAATGGAAGGAAAATAAAAAGGGAACACAGGGGTTGGTAAAGGAAAACATAGGTGTGAGATACTAAGAGACAAATCTGGTAACAGTCCCAATCAAGGAAGAAATGGGTTATGTTGAGCTGGGATGCAAAGGTATTAATAACTGCTAGCATAAATACTACAGTTAGCAGCGGTTGCATTTGTCCAAACAACAAAGAATTGTGGGGTTTCAGCTTAGAGTTTTTAGACATGTCAGCAGACAGTAGCATGTTTCAGAGTGACATCCTTCAAAAAGCTGATAGTGGGGTGCACTGTGGGAGCCCAGATGCAAAGGCCAGATGGAGCTCCGAGCTTAAGCGCTTTGCCATTTATAAACTGAGCCCGTCAGATGTGAATAAGTTCTGAATGTTGTTTTCCTTCCAAGTAAAACTCAAGACATGAGAATTTAATCTGCCTTCTTTGCTTTGAAAATGAAAGCCTACAGATTGTGAAGGCTGACTGGTGGCCTCTCTCTGCTTCCTTCTTTATATTCTTATGTAACAGCAAGCTCTCCCAAAAATAGATGATACAATTTTCACATCAAAGGTACATGGCAAAATTCCTACAGATTTAAAGAATTTTCTTCCTTTGAGGAGAAACAACACAGTGGCTGTTCTCCAACAACAAAAAAATCAGGAATCCTTGGTGATACAATGGGCACAATGAGTGAAGGAGGATGTTTAGAAGCAACAGATGCTCAAGAAACCCGCAGGTTCAGCCTGTGCATTCATCAGCATAGTCCAGTGCTTTAAAAAACTAAAGTGGAAAAGCACTCTTCTAGTCAGACATTCATTTGCTTGACCACGTTTATTGCATGAAGATTGTATGTCAAGCACAGTGTCAGAAACTAAGAATGCAAAATTAGAGTGACTCATCAGCACCTGAAAAGCTCTACTCTAGTTGGTATAAGACAAGAAACCTATCGTTCCCATACTGGAATATAATAAACGCTATATCAGAAATACATGGGATTTTAGGGAAGAAAAGGCAGAAGCACTTAATAAGTATATAGTGATGTGACAGCGATTGGGGGAGAGAAAGTCATTATACAACTAAAATGACACCAAGTGGGAGAGGATAGGACCAGTTCTTAATGGAGTCCTTTGTTTTCCTCAAGATAAAATTTTATTCTCCTTTTGGTCAAGCTTAAAGAAGGTAGAGATCAAAATGAACTATGTCTTAATCTCTTTTCATGAGCTGATGATCTCTAGTAGTGGGTATTTCATGAAAATCTTTTATTGGAAAAACCACTCAATGAAATAGCTACAGTGAATTGCTCATACTCTTAACAGAAGTGATTAATGTTTAGATCAGCTAGCCTGATAGTTTCTCTTAGATGGCTTCATACTTACTGTTTTGTTGCTGTGAGGAGATACCATGACAAAGGCAGCTTACTGAAGCGAGCATGTAATTGGTGGCTTGCTTATAGTTCTGTGTGAGAGTGGTACCTAACTTACATCATTATCTGCAGGCAGGAGGCAGAGTGTGGTTGGGCTTTTGACTACCCCCAGGGTCACCTCCTTCAACAAGGCCACACCCCTAATCCTTCGAAACAATTCAACTAAGAACCAAAAATTCAAATATACAAGCTTACAAGGACCATTCTCATTTAAACCACCCCATTCCACTTTCTGACCCGCATAGCCTTATAGTCACATCATAATGCAAAATGCATTCAGTTCAACTTCAAAGGCCCCCATAGTCTCAAACAGTCTCAAGATTGTTAAAATGCCCAAAGTCCCTTCTGAGACACAAGGCACTCTCTTAACTGTTACCCCTGTAAAATAAAAATTAAATTAAGTTTAAATTAAAAAGCAAATGACAAATTCCAATAACAATGTTACAGACTACGCATTACCATTCCAAATGCTGAATAGGGAATGTGGTAAGAAAATACTGGTCCAGAGTGAGATGAAAATCCAGTGGCACAAACTAAAGCCTGACTTAGATTTCTCACACTCCTGCTGGCTTTGTTGACTGCAGCACACTTTTTCTCTCTTGGGCTTTTTCCACTTTCTGTCTGCAGCTTTCCTTGGCATGCATCCCGAGATTATTGTATCTCCAACATCCTTGGGACACCAGTGCAGTCCAGGCTTCACCTGCATAGCATCACCCAATGGCCTCTCCAGGCCTCCAGGGCTGCAGCACAGTTGGCTTCAGCAGTTGCCTTTAACCTCCACGGACTATTCTGCAACCCCTGTCCTTCTGTACTTTTCTTGATGAATCTAGAACCCTCTTGCCTGTAGCTGCCAGGTTCTTCTGCTGGCTTGGGATGGACTCTGACCCTATCCTTGAATTACATTTGCATAAGCTTTGACTTGTTAAAAGTTTTTCCTTTGCTTTACAAGCTTTTTGTTGCCCTAAGGGTACCCCTCCCTTTATTCATTTTCCCTCAAGTTTTTCCTTAAACTTTTTTCTTTGAACCAAAGGCTTGGATCCAACAGTACATTTTTTTCTGGTGCTCTTTTTCTCTTTGAGCTGTATGTTTTGTATTTATTTTTGTCCTGATTGCTCGTTTCCATTATAAATCTACACAAGAGTGGTCACTAATAACTGTATGACAAGGTCAATACTAGGTTGTTTTGGAATCTCGTCTGCTGATGACATTAGTTCAAAGCTCTTCAATTATTCCTCAGGCAGATTCTTAGGACAAGGACACAAATCAGCTAGTCTTTGCCGAAGTATCACAAGAATGGTATCTAGGCCAATGTCTAATATTCTTCCCTTCTTAAACCTCTTGGGCTGGGTCTCTATAGTCCACAATGCTGCCTTCTAAGCTTCTACTATAGTGGCTAGTTCAGTCCCACTTATGATGTTCAACTACTTTCCTAATTCAAGGTCCCACATCCATGCTACACCAGTAATTAGCATCGTCACAGCAATACCCCAGTCCCTGGTACCAATTTCTGTCTTAGCTACTGCTCTATTGCTGTGAGTAGGTAACATGGCAGAGCATTAGAAGAAAGCCTTTAACTGTGAGCTTTCTTACAGCTTCAGAGGAATAGTCAATGAACATCAAGGCAGGGAACATGATAGCAGGCATGGCACTGGAGCAATAGCTGAGAGCTTACAGGGCCTGATCTGTATACAGATGGCAGAGAAAGAGAGAGAGAAAGAGAGAGAGAGAGAGAGAGAGAGAGAAAAGCTGGGCCTCATGGACTTGTTTGAAACTTCAAAGGCTACTCCCCAGTGACACAACTTCTCCAAGCAAACCACACCTCCTAATCACTCCACCAACTGGGAATCAAATATTCAAGTATATGAGCCTATGAGGGCCTTTCTCACTCAAAATAGCACAAATGATCAATTCCAAGTAATGGATAATTATTCCTTGACAGGAATAATCTGGTTCCTTGTTCCTCAGTTTCATTACCAGTTCAACCAGCAGCCTTTCTTCTTGCATAAACTCTGATCTAAAGCTGGAGAATTTACAGAGCTCTGGATTAGAGTATATGATTCATCCTTATATACTTCAAGTTAGTTCCAATCTGATGGAGACAGATTCTCAACTCTGGTTCCTATTTGCAGATAACTTGATGACACTAGCTGGTATCATATTGACATAAACCAAAAGCACAGACCCCATTCTTTACCTTCTGACACTATCATTCAACTCCTCTTTTAGGGGACTGGTTAATTCCCAGATTGATTTTTCTCATCTCTCCACCAAGATGATAACAGAACTGCAACTTGTACTTTATATCCTTGATCCTCTCGGGACATCCAGCAGGTGTAAGTTGCCCTTTCTTCCAAGTCTTTCTAGCTATAAACCAGACAACTTGGCTTAGCTGCAATGCAGGAGACAGGGCATTTATTATGGGATGTTTACTTCTAAGTACTGAGATTCCTAGTTCATGAACAACTCATCTCTAATTGTCAATCCTTTTCCTTATTTATAGCCAATAGTAATGACTTAATAGTGGTTCACAAAACAAATAATCTAATAAAACCAATAAATCCATTGGAGGTTTTTCCATAATGGTACATTTCCCATGTTCTCAAGATATAGCTTTCTTCCCAAGCTCCTGTCCACTTTATAGTTCTTCCTAATTCATATTCTGATGTAATTCTATCAAAAGGTTATGAACATTAATGGACAGTATACTGTCTTCAAAGAGAGACTGAAGAAATAGAGAGTTAGGACTCTGAAGTAATTGAATATGCAAATACTCATTTGAATTTTAAACCACTTGTAAATACTCATATTCATATTTGAATATATATTCAACTACACATCGAAATTTGCCAAACCATATCACACCCTAGGCCATTCAATGTCTTCATGAATGTAAAAGACTAAAATAGTAAATCCTATGGCCTTTGCACACAATGAATTTCAGCTAAAAATCTCTAACGCAGTGCTCTGTAAGTTTAGAAATTAAGTATCGCTAGATATAAAAATTTGTAGAGGATGGCCTTGTTGGACATCAGTGAGAGGAATGGTCCTTGGTCCTGTTGGGGGATTGATGCCCCAGAGTAGGGGAATGCCAGGGCAGGAAGGTAGAAGTGGGTGGATGGATAGGGGAGCACCCTCATAGAGGAAGGGGGAGGGGAGAGGAGATAGGGGTTTTCCAGAGAGGAGACCTGAAAAGGGGATAACATTTGAAATGTAAATAAAGAAAATAGCCAATAAAAATATGGATAAAATATGGATTAAAAAATAAATGTGCTTTTAAAATGAAATCTAAATAATCCATAGATCAAGAAAACATTTTGAAATATTTTGAATTGAGAGATGGCTCGGAGGTTAGGAATGAATGCTGCTCTTAGACAAGACCCATGTTTGGTTCTCAGCACCTGAGTCAGGTGGCTCATAGCTCCATCTGACTGTAACTCCAGGGAAAATGCTACTCTGTCCTAGTTTCCAAGGATATCTGAACTCCAGTGCACACTCACTCACAGACATGCAAACATACAAGTAACAAAAAATACTTTTAAAAACTAAACAAATACCTTAAATTGAATATTAATGAGAACACATTTAAAAATTTAAATATTTGTGGAATATTAAACCCACATTAAGTGCCTTTCTTTAACATTTGGTTGTGTGTGTGTGTGTGTGTGTGTATGTGTGTGTGTATGTGTGTGTGTACAGGCACTAGCAAGGGCCAGAAAAGGGTGAAGCCTGATATATATATGTATGTGTGTGTGTGTATTTGTATATATTTATGAAATATAACTACTATTCAAAGCACAAAACAAATAACATCCCATGAAATTTCTTCCTAAGTATTTGATGGCAATGTGATTAGTATTTTCCTTCCAAAGTAATATTATAATTCTTTATTATTGTTACACAGACATGATCTCTGCAAGAATGTTATCCAGTGAGTTTTGAGAGTCATAGTTTTATTGGGAAATTTAAAAACAGCTTCTTTTACCCACCACGATATCAAATACTGAGTTTCTTTGTGCAAAGGGATCACATCTCTTGCTGATGACACTAACTTAGCGGTAGAATTCAATTCTGAGTTCGTCACACTGCAGGCCCCACTAATTTTCCTTGTATGTGATGTGGGAGAACAGACTGTATGATCTTCCACATTTGCAGCAATGATTCTGCGGATGGTAAGTACTTTTAACTAACTCCCCTTCAGGGCTCTGTGGCAACAATGCTCAGTGGAGGATCTGAGTCGCCAATGCCAGGACAATGGACAGGGCTGAAATCCTCAAGGATGCCTAATGTAGCACACGTTCCTGTAAGTCATAGTGCTCATGCTGTGTACACATTCAACCCTCACAATTCAGAATACACCAAGTATCGTTCTGCCTGGCAACTCGCCAACCTTCTCAGAGTTTTCTAAAATCAGAGCACAGAGAGAAATACAGAATGAAGATGTCAGTCTAATTCCCACTTTGATTAACTTCACATGTCACTGGACTTCACATCTTCTTTTATATTTTTGCATTCGGTGTGCGTGTGTGTGTGTGTGTGTGTGTGTGTGTGAAAGAGAGAGAGAGAGAGAGAGAGAGAGAGAGAGAGAGAGAGAGAGAGAGAGAGAACAGAGAACAGTGTGGATCTGCTGACCACAATGTACCTCTAGCTTTGTGGCAAACACCTTCATCCAGTAGTCCATCTGTTAGACCCTGTGCCTTCATTTCTGTCATGTTGTGTTGAAAAGATTTTAAAAGAGAAGTATTTTTACACATCTATATCTCAGATTTGAAAGGGAACAAAGAGGAGTATATTATGTGATTGGTTTTGAAGGGAAGAAGGAGAAGAGAAAATGATATTATATCTCAAAAATAAAATAAATTTTAAACAAGAAAATAACTACCAAAAAATTTGAGTAAGCAAAGATTTAAGAAGCTGAGAATTATCCTAGTTCAACATCCCCTTTCTATGACCTTAATCATTACACTAGGTTTAGAAGTTGGATATTATA
The DNA here is from genome assembly GCF_900095145.1 of Mus pahari. Classification (NCBI taxonomy): domain Eukaryota; kingdom Metazoa; phylum Chordata; class Mammalia; order Rodentia; family Muridae; genus Mus; species Mus pahari. The sequence continues at coordinate 41,047,686 of NC_034600.1, read as the reverse complement.
GAACTGTTATCATCACTACAATTTATATGGAAAAGAAGAGAGAAGAAAGATGTTTGGGCTATTGGCTGGTGAGGGGGAGTTAAGAAAACTTTAGTAAAATGTCAATGCAATGATTATATCTGGGCTTTTGAAATATACTGTCAGTTTCACTTGGGCCATATTTTTATCTCGTCATAATGCCGAGTTTTCCCACATGCTGTTGGGTTGATAATTGAAAACACTGCTAAAAGATAATCATATATTATCCCAGAAGTTGCTGAGTTAGGGCTTCCTTGAAATAACTTGAAAATAATCTTTGGAGGCACATGTTATTTATTATTATTTAATAAAACATAATAAAGACTGGCAGATGCATGTGTTGACCTGAAAACAACTTCACAAGGTAGGCCAAAATGATGTAACTAGTCTAGTCACTGAATTTTTTCCTATTTTCAGATGTTTTGTTATTTTACACACCCTACAGTTCCTGGGATTCACAATTGATAGATTGCACCCTCCCCCCCAAAATTCTGTGCTCTATGTCTTTAAAACCAAGAGTGTTTCTGCTTATAGAATCCTGACCATTTGTGCTCTTAGATGCAGGCAAGAGTCTTCTTGTCCTGTGTTTTACATTTCCTTTTCAAAGTGAAAACTCCAGTATCACAACTAACAAGATTTCCTAAAAAGGTCTCCCTAGAACCAAAGGAATAAAATACATCTTTGGTGTATCTATAAAGCCACAACAGAATAACAATAACCACTAATGCAGCACCAAATCTATATTGAAACTTACAGTAGGATTTCTTTAGCTACTTTAAAATCACCAGGGCAACAAGGTATAAGTCATTTCCAAGAAGTCAACCACAGGGAAAGGCAGTGGAAAAAGAAGGCAAAGCTGGGCGTGGTGGCGCACGCCTTTAATCCCAGCGCACGGGAGGCAGAGGAAGGCGGATTTCTGAGTTCGAAGCCAGCCTGGTCTACAAAGTGAGTTCCAGGTCAGCCAGGGTTATACAGAGAAATCCTGTCTTGAAAAACCAAAAAAAAAAAAAAAAGAAAGAAAGAGGAGCAGACGTTTGTGTGTGTGTGTGTGTGTGTGTGTGTGTGTGTGTGTGTGTATGGTAGGACAGAACTTAATGGACCCCTCCCCAGCAGCAGGTCGCGACCCCTTTGATAAAACTCTAGACCTAAAAATATTTACGTTATAATTCTTAACAGCAAAATCACTATTAAGAAGTAGCAACGAAAATAATTTTATGCTTGGGGGTTGTCATAACACAAGGAACTGTGTTAAAGGGTACAGCATTAACAAGGTTGAGAGGTACCACTCTCAAGTGTATCCAAGTCTGCCGGTTGCAGTGACAAGTCTCAGTGAATGCTGTTTCTCTTCATACTCTTGCCTTCTCGCCCCTTCTGGAATCCATCTCCGTGAATTCACGTCTTCACATGCCTTCAGTCCTGGAGACCTCCCTCCCCTAAATACCATGTGCATAGTCACCATCCGATGAATGCTCAAAACTCAGGGGCAGAATTATAAAAACCATAGACCAAAGATGTAAATTCTCAGGACCATATATTTTTCATGAGAGATAATTCCTGGGAGTGGGCCAAGACATGACTTTAATTTTTTTTTTCCTAGTGATTCTTACCCATAGCCATTAGGGAATCATGTTCTCTCCTAGAATTCTATCCAGGAATTGGAACTAAGGCAGAATCAGAAGTAGAGAGTGGAGGCCATTTTTCTCTAATCACTTTTATTTCTTTATTTTTGAAAGAAAAGAGTTGAAGTCTATTAATTTTTAACAAGGGTACACCCTCAGTTTAAAAAGTGTTTTACTACCAGGATTATAAAATCTGACCAGGACATTTAGAGGAACCCAGGTAATGGAATATATACAAATAACTTAAATGAATTATTAATTTTCAAATACACTCAAATTTATTATATATGCATAGTATTTAATTGGGGATCTTTTTTGTTATGTTCAAATTTTTCAGAAGCAAATCAGTCAAGTCAAACCCTGAATCATGTTGAGTGAATGAAGGAGTCTCTTAACCCCTTGGGATCAATATTATAATCCTGAATTATCACTGTTCCCAAAACATAAAAAGGTTAGTAAATGAAATAATTTACTTTTATAAAATAAAAGAAAAAAATTCTTTTATTCCAGCAGCTTATTAATCTGTAAAAGCTATCTGCAGGGTTTCCCATCCTTCGTACTGGTAGGCATTGTGGCAGTTACCTCTAAAACTGAGAGATTCTGGTACAAATCATAAATTAAAATCAGTGTGGTTTGTTGGAATTATTGTATAATACTACAACTTTTCTGTAAACGAGGGAGCAAAGACTCTTAGAAGACAGCTTTCAAGGCTTGAGTAATGTGGTTCACTGGGCTTTGCAGGGTACATTTCCACCACAGGCTCCTTGGTAATGTTTACTCCTGTGTATTATCTTGTATTATAGACCAAGAGAACACACATATAGCTAGTAACCGATCATACAGAAAGCGTTGGTTGCTTCCGTTTTCCTCCTGGAGGCTGTGGAGCATGTGGCCTTCTTTCTAAAGGAGTGAACTACTCATTTCTCAATAGCTTGAAGTTAAAGGAAACAAGGAGGCCTTCCAAATGAGTGGAAGGAATAAACTCATATTTCTCTCCAGTCACAATTGGAGAAGGTTTTAGATAAAAATTGTCAGACAGATTCTAAAGCATTTACAGCAATTCATTAGATATCTGCTACGTAAGGTAAGCTTGATGAAGAATCCAGTTGGAGAATGTGTGCTAGAAGATTTTGAGAGTTTTTTAAGTACCTAAGGATATGATCATTGCAGTGATTAATCAATGGAGCAGGAGAGGAAATATTAGGTAGACAATGAGTTCATTTTCAAGAACAAAGCTCGTGCAATTTCATGAGATTCTTTAAAAATTGCTCTTGTATATTTGTAGTTTAAAACTGAGTCTGCTCCCTGCTTTATAGCACACACAAATGTATCTGAAGATGGACTACAAGTATTAATTTCAAAACTAAAACAAACTTCTAAATGTATGCTACCTGATCAAATGAAAACTTCTCCTTACCAAAGACAGTACTAAGGAAGTGGAAGAGAGCTGGTCTTCAGGGAACGTTCCTGTTGATAGGGAGGTAGTCCAGGAGGACAATCACAGTTTGATTCCATCTGAGATGTGGTAAAACTGCCTCAAATACATACAACAGCAACCAATTGAAAGCTTGCCTGAAAGCTCAGGCCTGCACTGCCAGCTAATTAGGAGCCAAAGGAAGGACGGTCATAAGGGCAAGGCTTGCCAAGGCAATGGAGGCAGATATGCTGCTAGATCAGCCTAGAAGACATAGTGAAGAAAAGTAAGAAAAGGTTTACTCACCCTCTGGTAAGGTTCAAGGGTCACTGCAGAAGAGAAGATGCAAAGACTGTAAGACAGAGGTAGTTCTGCAGCCAAGCAGTATTTGCCAGACATGACCACACCATTGTTATCCACATGTGACTGCGTACAACAGACCTGTACCAAATCCATGCACAGGTTGGAGAGGGAACTTATGCAGTCCCGTCCCTAGTTTAGGAATTATTGTCAACAGATGGGCCCTGGAGAGGGGAGTCTGTTTTCTTCAGTGATACAGCTCCTCATGCTGCTACCCAGGTTCTAATACAGGGTCCTACATTCATGTGCATACAGTCAGCCCTAAAGAACTCAGCAGGCTTTACAAAAGAAAGAGTACATGAAGATGGGGAAGGAGTTGAAGGAGGAGAAAGAATATGGACCTGATCAAATTGTATTATATACATCTATAAAATTCTCAAATAAAACACAGACGTCTGAGGATATAGCTAAGCAGCACAGTATTTGCCAAGCACGCTCAAGGCTCTGGGCTTTTATCTGTAGTACTGAAATTAAAAAGTGGGGATGATAAATGGTAGACTGAGAGAAACCATTTTCACACACCTATGTAAGCAAAGTCTTCTTTTTGCTCAGAGTAAATCACTCCATGAAGCAATAAGAAGACAACCATAGGTAACAAAATGAAAAGAGACCTGAACAAATATTCCACAAAAGAAACTGCCAGACAGGCATATAGAAAAGTATTCTCACATAATCGAATGCCGGGAATGTACTAATTCAAACCAGAGTGGGTTCACGCAAGCCTAGCCAACTGCTTTTGTTAAAGGCAGAGACCATTTCAACAAGGAGAAGGGTAATCTTTTCAACAATTGCTTCCTGAACTTGTGAGTCCCTTGGGCTACTTGACATTGTAACTTGAAACTGTTGTGCAAATAAAATTAACTTTGGTACATAGTTGACATGCTTAGAGAGAGTTTCCACTGCGTTACCCAGATGCGCCCAGTAAAATCACAGGGGTCAGGAAAAGCAAAAAAAAAAGGGGGCACCAGAGGGAGACATGGAAAAAGGAGACTCAGAAGGCTTGGTGTGATGTTCCTGGCTTTGAAAAAGGGAGAATGAGATGAAATGTCCAGGAATATGGGTCGGCCCAGGGCTGGTGAAGGTGAGCAAGCAGATTATGCTGACGGTTGAAGTTGTGCATTGTTTTTATTCCTTGAGGCCTGATTAGAACTTTTGATCTCTAGAATTATAAATGAACACATCTGTATTGTTTTAAACCATTCTGTTTTAGCAGCAATAGAGAACTATCATTAAAAAGAAGAAGCTAGGTGTCCTATCTTTCACAGAAAATTAACTCAAAGTGGAATGTAGAGCTAAATGTAAGATTAAACTTAGATGATATCCAGAAAAAATCATGTGATCACACGTATAAACCTGCAGCAGCGCGGTTTACCTGTTCGAGCCCAACACAAGATTAAGTAGGTGAGATCTGGCTTATTGGGGGAAGTGTTCTTCATGCCCCACTTCTTAATGAGGTGCTGTTGGCAGGTGGTTGTGATATTTTAACAATATTAAAAATAAGGGAATCTGAACCTGGGGTATACGCAACACGTAAAGATACTTTTGATATTTTCTCAGTTAAAAAGTGTTGAAAACAGATATAGTAAGAGATATTGATCTCTCTTAGTTTGACTGAAACTTAAAAGAGTGTCAGTTCCAAGATGACAGAGTCCCTAAACAGAGGGAGTCAGATAGATGTAGATGTAGATGCAGGCAGAAAGAAAAATCAAAAGATAAAAGTGGCTTATAGCACAGGAAAGATCAACAATCCAATTTGCTTTCTATTGCCATGCTCCAAGCTAAACTTAGAACCAATAGCTTTCTGAATACCATATAGTTCTGTTGGGATGTATGGCCAACTCCCCATCTTATTTTTTGAGGGGAGGTCTCTCAATAATAGATCCTGAAACTGATCAATATGGCTAGTTTGACTTTCCAACTGACTCTAGGATCCCCTGTCTCTTTCTTCAGAGAGCTGAAGTTATAAGTGGGCTCACATACCCATATGGCTTTTATGTGGATCTTGTAAGATCTGAACTCATATATATGAGATAGATTGAGAAGAAATCTTTAAGCCAGAGCCTTGGTCACTCATAGTACAGGCTCCTCACATGTCAAGTCATTAAGTCACATTTAACCAACATAGAGACTTTCCATTTCAACTTTTCTCCTATTCTCATTCTTTGGAAGCACTAACACATAGTCATCCTCATGACCTTTATTTGAAGGTCACAGGTCAAAGGACTGATAGTTGGAGGCACGGGAGCTGGAGGAGAAACATCACAGCGAACAGTGGAAACTGGGAAAGGTCTCTACGCTTTCATCATACACACGGAGACATTGGGGAAGACTGTGTTGTGCTTGCATTTAATTGATGACATAAAATTACTACTTGACTCCTTTTGTGTTGTCACTGAGGGAACAATAATAAGCCCCAGAAACTTCACAAGTTACAGTGACCCATCATAAACTCTCTTTTGAGAGCTCAAAGGGACCTAATTCAATGGCTTAGCCATAAACTTTTATTAAAATAAATAGAAATGAAATGTGCTATGGTCAAAACAGCTGAATTTTCCTGGTGACCCATTTTTCTCTCTTTCTCCCAAATCACTCCAGGGTTCATTTTCTATTCCTTTCAGAGGAAGAAAAACCATGGCACAGCAGTGAATTCTTTAACTTACCATCTCTGTGTGTGTGTTTGTGTGTGTGTGTGTGTATGTGTGCTTGTATGTGTGTGTGTTTGTGTGTGTATGTGTGCTCTTGTGTGTGTTTATGTGTTTGTGTGTATGTTTGTGTGTGTGTGTTTGTATGTGNGTTTGTGTGTATATGTATGTATGTGTGTGTGTGTGTGTGTGTGTGTGTGTTTCCTATGGCAGGAGCTTGAAACCTGTGAGCGTGGGGGATTGTGGGAAGTCAGAGGTTGTGTTGATAGTTTGCAGATAAGGAAGCTAGAGAAAGATAGCCCTTCCTCTCTCCTGTTAACTCAGGAAAGTGAGTGTGAGCCATCGGAGAAGCAGCGCTCACCTTTGAAGGTGTTGCTAGGGGGAATGGGTGTGGTAGCACAAACTGCCAACACCAGACAGGAAATATGGGTGGGGAATAGTTCAGATTCCAAGATGCCCACTCATTAGGCTGCATAGCATCCATAAACCCCGCTGGGCTGTGCATTTTTTTGCCTAGAAGCCTCTTATGGGCTCTTGGACTCAAATGTATTTTCCTTGTTTTAATGTAAACCAAAAGCAAAACCAAGCCAGATTAGAATACTTCTAGAATATTCCTAGGCACTCTTGCTGTAGATGAGGTAGCCAGTGGGGATGTAAAACACTTCTTACTTCCTTCTGATCCTGTCTGTTCTCACAGATAAAAATAGGGAGAGCAACTAGGCACAGACCAAAACCTCACCTACTTCTGGGTAGGGACCCACCTTTCCTCTACAAGAAAGAAGCCACATCTGAATCTTTGTTGCCCCTACATACCAGTCATTTCATGTTACACTAAAATAGGAGCTACATTAAAAGCAAAACAAAACAAAAACAAACAAACAAACCAAAAAACAAATTCCTAGAACCTCCAGATGTAGTTGTTTTGGGTAACTTCTTTTTTTAAGTACTTGTGTTGGTAGGGAATTTCATTCACCGATCTCACAGCAAGCCCTGTGTTAATAGAATCCCACCTTTAAAGCTTCACCTTCTTGTTGCTTTGGGGGAAAAGGAATTATTTGAGTAGCAAAACCTGACTTTGTATTTCCCAGGCTTTAAGAATACATTAGAAGTTGGTTTGTTCATCAGTAGCAGAGAGATGGTAAATCATGCTAAAAGGAGATACTATGGACAGCATTATAGGAAGGTCTCCCTATTCTATGCAAACCTCCCTGCCTACAGAGGTTTTAGGAAACTGAACTTTTCTTATGCACTAGACTCCAGTCCTCTGTCATTCAGTATCTCTCCTAAAGCCAACAAGGTACAGCTTAGTGCAGACTGGACGAGGGAGGTACAGACTACTGGTCCAGATGGCTAGAATTGCAGTCCTAGCTTTACAGTTTGCTGGTGGAACAAGTTCAGACGTGGAATTTAACCTCTCTGTACCTGCTTTGTGCCTGCAAAAGAAGGGCGGAGGAGTGGGTAATTATAACTATTCTGGCTGCTTTAAAGGTTATGTGAACTAATGCTTATGGAGTCCTTAGAAGACTGTGCAACAAAGAACAAGCACCCTCAAGTATGAGCTTATTCACACCAAAGCTGCACCCCCCCCCGGCAGATTTGTGCCAGCTGAGTCATTAACACCATTAAACAACTTGCCTCTCTCCATGACTTGTGCTATAGCTTTGATATCACTGCTCTGCGGTCCTTCTGCTTCCATACTCCATGGACGTTAGGCAGACTCTATAAGAGACAGGAGCTATAAGCTATGTGCATTCCAGTTTTGAGGGCACATAGTTTATTAGGGCTTAGATACCACAAGTCCCACCATGGGCTCATGTTTTGAAGACTTTGTCTAGTTGGTAACTCTAATTCTATAAAACTGTTCTTGGGGAAGGACAGACTTGGCTCATAGGCGTAGACTTCTAAGGGTGAACCTGGTTGATTATGCCCATTGGTTGTCCCAGTCTCCTTTCTCTGCTTCCTGGTTGGCCATATAGTGAATAAGTCCCCACCATCTCATGCTCTCACTGCAGTGGACTGAGTCATTCCTACTGCCTGCATTCCTCGCCATTACAGACTCTAGGAAACTAGGAAAGAAATTGACCCTTTCCTGCCTTCACCTGTTTCTGTCAGATATTTGCTCACAGATGCATTCATGTATTCCCAAAGAATTAATGTTGACTTGTCCGTTTGTTCTTCAAACTTATATTTTGGCAACCTGACATATTCAAACAAATTACTACTAAGAACCACACGACACACTGCGCTGATAAGGTAGCTCAGGAAGTAACGAAGCTTGCTGCCAAACCCAAAGTCCGGAGTTCAATTCCTATGACCCGCATTGTATAATTACAAAGCCAGCTCCCCACAGTTGACCCCTCAAATCCATATGGATACTATTGCACACACACACATAGACACATACACAGACACACAGACACACACACACACACACACACACACACACTAAATATCTATGTAACAAAATATTTAAGGAAAGAACTGTGAGATGATTTGAATTTGAGTATTTAAGTGGATTGATAGTTTGAGGCACAAAACAAAAACAAAGGATAAACTAATCAGCTTAACCATCAGCAGGTGCTTGACAGCATGCTAACCTTTGCATCAGCAGGGTGCTTGATAGCACGCGAACCTTTGGTTATCCAAGCATTTCGTTATTCTGCTTTCCTTAAACTTGGAAAAAAGAAATACATTCCTTTTTCTAAAACATTTGTCTCATTAGGGCTGCTGAATCTGGTTTGCATTGATTACAATACTGAGAAGGAGTAGCAGTTAGACTCTTGCAATGTTAAAGTTAATTTAGCTCTAGAGCAGTTCAAGAACTCCATTTATACAACTTGGCTGCGATGCTTCGTTTTAGTTTTTAAATTTAACTTTAGAAATCTTGCCACTGTGCAGTGAAATCGGAGGACTCAGGGAAACATCCATCCCGCATTTAAAAAGAAGCCACCGAAATGCTAACCAGGTGGGCAGAGAAGACATCTTGATGTTTCCAAGTACGGCGCTGAGGGATAACTGGTTCCAGCTCTCCAAGTCCACACCAAGATTTTGAGTTTCAATTTCAAACTAAACTAGAACTTTCTCTGTATTAAAAAGGGGGGTGGGGGGAGAAAGCTTAACATCCCCCATCAAAGCTTAAAACCTTCTGGAACTTTTAATAGTTCACATGAAACATCACAGCAAACAACATGTAAGTGAATAAGAAACAGATGTATCCTCATGCTCTGGACATACTTATGAATTTTAATTTCAGGACTTCTTGGAGAGAAAAGAGCTGGTGAGATAATAAATTGATCATGGCTGTATTACATTATCTTATAATCAAAACAATCCTTGCCACTCGAACCTAAAAGGTCTGTTTCCAATGAGTTCTAAAGTTTACAGTTGTTCCAGGATCCTTAATATTACCACACTGTTAACTTATTTATGAAATAAAAACGTTTGTGCTGCTTTCTAAGGAAGCATGTATTTCTCGAACAATAATTTTCTTGTTCTTTTTCTAATTGATTTCACATTCAGTATTGTTCTCCTGTAAACCATCTAATTATTTACACATGATCACCTAAACGATGTGTGGCAGACAACCACAAAGGGATATGCATGCCTAAATTTCTTCCACTGCAGCTGAAAGAAGAAGGCAAGATACAACAATATTTTAATTTATTTCCTTGCATATACCCACGGTTTTATAATTGTGTGAGGTTTCTTGTGGAGAAATTTGAGATCAGAATCCAGTTATATATTCTCAAACTGAAGGTTTCAAGGGGGTATTTGTTGACTTTCCTAGTGCTCACAAAGTTGGGAAGGAGAATTTGACTTTCAGATTCACTGTGCGTGCTCAAATCCAGATGAGTATAGGAAACAGACTCTGCTACTGAAACTGCACCTTCCGTGCTTCTTGTGATTAACTGCTGCGTGTTCAGGAATATGTAGAACTAGCATAAATATACAAGACACCACAAATGCTGACATGCCCCGTGTCTGTGGAACACCAAAGGCTGATTCAATGTTCCAGGACTTGACTGTCATGATAGGCTGCACAGTCTCGGCTAGTTCCTCATGCAGTGGCCCTGCATTAGAATTCAGATGTGACACATCCGAATCAGTTGGAACTAGAGACGAAGGTGTGGACATCAGGCCTGGAAGAGCTGTAGCTCTACGGTTCACAAAGAATGCATCTCTCTAGACAATAGCTCTCCATTTTAAAATGCATTTTTTTTTTAAATCTTACGTATATGAGTCTTTTGCCTGCAGGCATGTCTGGGCACCACATATGTTCAGTGCTCACGGAGGGCAGAGGCATCGGGGTCCCTGGAACGGCAGGTAGAGTATGTTGTTAACCACCATGTGAGTTCTGGAGACAGAACCTGAGGCCTCTGGAAGAACAGCTAGTGCTCTCAACCCCTGAGCTTTACTGCAGCCCCTAGATAATAGTTACTGGCAATCAGGCAACCTCTCTAGCCAGCCCTGCCTGGCAGCAATGGGCCCTTCAGGCAACCAATCGACAACAAGACATGTCATCATTAACTGCCCTACAGGCAGGGCATTCCCATTGCCTCCTCTCTGTCCCCGGAAGTCCTCGGTGAATGTGCCACAGTCCCTATAAAGAGCCATGTTTTTCCTCCCCCAGAGGCAGGCTCTGTGCCCCTTTGCCCTTCCTTTTTAAAAAATTAGATATTTTCATTATTTACATTTCAAATGTTATTCCCTTTCCTGGTTTCCCCTCTGAAAACCACCTATACCCTACACCCTGCCCCTGCTCACCAACCCACCCACTCCCTCTTCTTGTCCTGACATTCCCCTACACTGGGGAATCAAGCCTTCAAAGGGCCAAGGGCCTCTCCTTCAAATGATGTCCTGCAAGACCATCCTCTGCTACATATGCAGCTGGAGCTACAGGTCCATCCATGTGTACTCTTTGGATGGTGGTCTAGTCCCTGGGAGTTCTGGGGGAGTACTGGTTTGTTCATATTGTTTCTCCTATGGGGCTATAAGTTCCTTCAGAACCTTCCGTCCTTTCTCTAGCTCCTCCACTGGGGACCTTGTGCTCAGTCCAATGGTTGGCTGAGAGAATCCACCTCTCTATTTGTCAGGCACTGTCAGAGCCTCTTAAGAGACAGCTATATCAGGTTTCGGTCAGCAAGCACTTGTTGACATCCAAAATAGAGTCTGAGTTAGGTGAATCTATGTGGGATGGATTCCCAGGAAGGGTAGTCTCAGGATGGTCTTTCCTTCAGTCTCTGCTCCATACTATGTCTCTATCTCCTCCCATGGGCATTTTGTTCCCCCTTCTAAGAAAAATCAAAGTATCCACACTTTGGTTTTCCTTCTCGAGTTTAATGTGGTCTGTTAATTGTATCTTGGGTATTCTGAGCTTCTGGGCTAATATCCACTTATCAGTGAGTATATACCATGTGTGTTCTTTTGTGATTGGGTTACTTCACTCAGGATGATATTTTCTAGTTCCATCCATTTGCCTAAGAATTTCATGAATTCACTGTTTGTAATAGCTGAGTAGTATTCCATTGTGTAAATGTACCACATTTTCTGTATCCATTCTTCTGTTGAGGGACATCTGGGTTCTTTCCAGCTTCTGGCTATTATAAATAAGGCTGCCATGAGCATAGTGGAGAATGTGTCCTTATATGTTGGATCATCTTCTGGGTATATGCCCAGGAGTAGTATAGCTGGGTCATCCAGTAGTACTATGTTCAGTTTTCTGAGGAACTGCCAGACCGATTTCCAGAGTGGTTGTACCAGCTTGCAATCCCACCACCAGTGGAGAAGTCTTTCTCTTTCTCCACATCCTTGCCTCCATCTGATGTCACCAGAGTTTTTGATCTTAGCTATTCTGACTGGTGTGAGATGGAATCTCAGGGTTGTTGTGATTTGCATTTCCCTGATGACTAAGGATGGTGAACATTTTTTTAGGTACTTCTCAACCATTTGGTATTCCTCAGTTGATAATTCTTTGTTTCGCTCTGCAGCCCATTTTTAATAGGGTTATTTGGTTCTGTGGAGTCTAGCTTCTTTAATTCTTTGTGTATATTGGATATTAGCCCTCTATGAGATGTAGGGTTGGTAAAGATCTTTTCCTAATCCATTGGTTGCCGTTTTGTATTATTGACAGTGTCCTTTGCCTTACAGAAGCTTTGCAATTTTATGAGCTCCCATTTGTCAATTTTTGATCTTAGAGCATACGCAATTTGTGTTCTGGTCAGGAACTTTCCCCCATGTCCATGTGCTTGAGACTCTTCCCCACTTTCTTTTCTATTAGTTTCAGCATATCTGGTTTTATGTGGAGGTCCATGATACACTTGGACTTGAGCTTTGTACAGGGAGATAAGAATGGGTCATTTTGCATACTTCTGCATAATAACCTCCAGTTGAACCAGCACCATTTGTTGAAAATGCTGTCTTTTTTCCACTGGATGGTTTTTGCTCCTTTGCCAAAGATCAAGTGACCTTAGGTGTGAGGATTCATTTCTGGGACTTCAATTCTATTCCATTGATCTACCTGCCTGTCACTATACCAATACCGTGCAGTTTTAATCACTATTGCTCTGTAGGTCCAGGTTGCTGATTCCCCAGAGGTTCTTTTGTTGTTAAGAATAGTTTTTACTCTCCTGGGTTTTTTTTTTTTTTTTATTCCATATGAGTTTGAGAATTGCTCTTTTTTACTTAATGAAGAATCGAGTTGGATTCTTGATGGGAATTGCATTGAAACTTTATATTGCTTTTGGCAAGATGACCACATTTACTATATTAATCCTGCCAGTCTACAAGCATGGAAAATCTTTCTGTCTTCTGAGGTCGTCTTAAGTTTCTTTCTTCAGAGATTTGAAGTTTTTATCATACAGATCTTTCATTTGTTTGGTTATATTTATAAGATACTTTATATTCTTTGTGAGTATTGTGAAGGGTGTCATTTCCCTAATTTCTTTCTCAGCCTGTTTATACTTTGAGTATAGGAAGGCTACTGATTTGTTTGAGTTAATTTTATTTCCAATCATTTTGCTAAAGTTGATTATTAGCCTTAGGAGTTCTCTAGTGGAGTATTTGGGGTCACTTAAGTATACTGTCATATCATCTGCAAATAGTGATAGTTTGTATCCCTTTGACTTCCTTTTGTTGTCTAATTGCTCTAGCTAGAATTTCAAGTACTATATTGAGTAGATAGGGAGAGAGAGGGCATCCTTGTCTAGTCCCTGATTTTAGTGGAATTGCTTCAAGTTTCTCTCCAATTAGTTTGATGTTGGCTACTGGTTTGCTGTATATTGCTTTTACTATGTTTATGCATAGGCCTTGAATACTGGATCTTTCCAAGACATTTAACATGAAGGGATGTTGAATTTTGTCAAATGCTTTTTGAGCATCTAATGAAATGATCATGTGTTTTTTTTTCTTTGAGTGTGTTTATGTAGTGGATGTCATTGATAGGTTTCCATATATTGAACCATCCCTGCATCACTGGGATGAAGCCTACTTGATCGTGATGAATGATCATTTTGATGTGTTCTTTGATTCGGTCGGCAAAAAATTTATTGAGTATTTTTGCATTGATATTCATAAGGGAAATTGGTCTGATATCTCTTTCTTTGCTGGGTTTTTGTGTGATTTTGGTATCCGTATAATTGTGGCTTCATAGAATGAGTTGGGTAATGTTCCTTCTATTTCTGTTTTATGGAATAGTTGGAAGAATACTTTGGTATTTGGTATCGGTCTAGAAAATTGTCCGTTTCATCCAGATTTTTCAGTTGTGTTGAGTATAGGCTTTTGAAGTAGGATCAGAATTTTTTTTTAATTTCCTCCATTTCTGTTGTTAGGACTCCATTTTCATTTCTGATATTGTTAATATGGACACTGTCTCTGTGCCTTCTGGATAGTCTGGTTAAGGGCTTATCTATCTTGTTGATTCTCTTAAAGAACCAGCTCCTGGTTTTGTTGATTATTTGTATATTTCTTTTTGTTTCTCCTTGGTTGATAACAGCCGCGAGTTTGATTATTTCCTGCCATCTACTCCTCTTGGGTGTATTTGCTTCTTTTTGTTTTAAAGCTTTCGGGTGTGCTGTTAAACTGCTACTATATGCTCCCACCAGTTTCTTTTTGGAGGCACTCAGAGCTGTAAGTGTCCCTCTAAGCACAGCTTTCATTGTGTCCTATACGTTTGGATATGTTGTGCTTCATTTTCATTAAATTCTAAAGTCTTTAATTTCTTTCTTTATTTCTTCCTTGACCAAGTCATCATTTAGTAGAGCGTTGTTCAGCTTCCATGTGTATGTGGGCTTTCTGTTGTTTTTTGTTGCTATTGAAAAACCATCCTTAATCTGTATCAATCTGTAGGAGGCATAGGATTATTTTCATCTTCTTATATTTGCTGAGGTCTGTTTTGTGACCAATTATATGATCAGTTTTGGAGAAGGTACCATGAGGTGTTGAGAAGAAGGACTATTCCTTTGATTCAGGATGAAATGTTCTATAGATATCTGTTAAATCCATTTGGTCCATAACTTCTGTTGGTTTCACTGTGTGTCTGTTTAGTTTTTGTTTACCTGATGTGTCCATTGTGTGAGAGTGGGATGTTGAAGTCCCCCAATATTATTGTGTGAGGTGAAATGTCTGCTTTCAAGCTTTAGTAAAGTTTCTTTTATGAATATGGGTGGCCTTCCATTTGGAGCAGTGGTGTTCAGAATTTAGAGTTCTTCTTTGTAGATTTTTCCTTTGATGAGTATTAAGTGTCCTTCCTTTTTTTTTCAACTACAGATGTCTTTGATTTTTATTGCTGTAATGTGGTGATATATAAAATATAATTGACAAGCATTTAAATTATTAAAATTTGACCAATTATGTAATAAATAGACATGTTTATTCAAAGCACAGTAAAGCACTGATATGTATAAGACTGTTTTTCAATTTTCTTCTTTGACATCCACAAATCACAGTAAAGGTCATTGCAATGACAGGCCAGTAAAAGAAAACTTTAACCAAATCAAAAGACTTCCTCACTTTTTGATGACTTTTGTTTGAAAGTTGATTTTACCCAATATTAGAAAGACTACTCCCACTTGTTTCTTGGGACCATTTGCTTAGAAAATTGTTTTCCAGCCCTTTACTCTGAGGTAGTGTTTGTCTTTGACACTGCAGCGCAAAATGCTAGGTTCCGTTTTAATGTACCCAGTCTATTAGTCTATGTCTTTTTATTGGGGAATTGAGTCCATTGAAGTGAAGAGATATTAAAGAATAGTGATTGTTGCTCCATGTTATTTTTGATGTGATTTTTATGTTTGTGTGGCTATCTTCTTTTCAGTTTGTTGAAATAAGGTTACTTTCTTGCTTTTTCTAATGCATAGTTTCCCTCCTTGTGTTTGTGTTTTCCATCTATTA
>NC_034600.1:41015906-41029848 GCF_900095145.1 Mus pahari | reverse complement strand
GCTGAGCAAGCCAGGGGAAGCAAGCCAGTAAAGAACATCCCTCCATGGCCTCTGCATCAGCTCTTGCTTCCTGACCTGCTTGAGTTCCAGTCCTGACTTCCAACAAGGAGGAAATGTAAGATGAATAAACCCTTTCCTCCCCAACTTGCTTCTTGGTTATGATGTTTTGTCCAGGGATAGAAACCCTGACTAAGACATAGGGTAACAGATGAATTTGTGAAAAGAAATTGTGTAAATTTGGTTTTGTTATGGAATATCTTAGTATCTCCATCTATGCTGAGAGTTTTGCTAAGTATAGTATCCTGGGCTGGCATTTGTGTTCTCTTAGGTTCTGTATGGATTCTGCCCAGGATATTATAGCCTTTATAGTCTCTGGCGAGAAGTCTGGTATAATTCTGATAAGTTTATCTTTATTTCTTGACCTTTTTTTGTTACTGCTTTTAATATTCTTTCTTTGTTTAGTACATTTGGTGTTTTGATTATTATGTGATGGGGGAATTTCTTTTCTGGTCCAATCTACTTGGAGTTCTGTAGGCTTCCTGTACGTTCATGGGGATCTCTTTCTTTCGGTTAGGGATGTTTTATTCTATAATTTTTGTTGAAGATATTTACTGGCCCTTTAAGTTGTGAGTTTTCTCTCTCTTCTATACCTTTTATCCTTGGGTTTGGTCTTCTCATTGTGTCCTGGATTTTCTGGATGTTTTGGATTAGGATCTTTTTGCATTTTCTTTGACTGTTGTTTCAGTGTTTTCTATGGTATCTTCTGCACCTGAGATTCTCTCTTCCATCTCTTGTATTCTGTTGCTGGTGCTCGCATCTATGGTTCTGATTTCTTTCCTAGGTTTTCTGTCTCCAGGGTTGTCTCCCTTTGTGGTTTCTTTATTGTTTTTATTTCCATTTTTAAATCCTGGATAGTTTTGTTCAGTTTCTTCACCTGTTTGATTGTGTTTTCCTGTAATTCTTTAAGGGATTTTTGTGTTTCCTCTTCTAGCTGTTTACCTGTGTTCTCTCGTATTTCTTTAAGAGAGTTCTTTATGTCCTTCTTAAACTCCTCTATCATCATGAGATGTGATTTTAAAT
Source organism: Mus pahari (assembly GCF_900095145.1). Taxonomy (NCBI): domain Eukaryota; kingdom Metazoa; phylum Chordata; class Mammalia; order Rodentia; family Muridae; genus Mus; species Mus pahari. Next base: position 41,028,768 of record NC_034600.1, on the reverse strand, counting down.
CAGAGTCTTACTTTTCTGGTGTGCTGGGGTAACTGGGATTCATGTGGTGGGAGAACTGGGTTCTGATGAACCTACGTAGTCTTGGTTTCTGTTTCTTATGTTCTTGCACTTGCCTTTGACCATCTGATTATCCCTGTTGTTAGCTGGTCTTGCTGTCTCTGACTGTGACTTTTCTGTCCTATAAGCCTGTGTGTCAGTATTCCTGGGAGACCCCTTCTCTCCAGGAGGAATTTAATTATGGAGTGCTGTGGTACGGGGTCAGCTCTAGTGTGCAGACAGAAACCCATAGGCTCCTATCTGCAGCTGATCCTTGGTTCCTGTGTGCTGATGACTCCGTGAGGTTCCCTCTTGGGCCAGAGATTTGAAGAGAAGAGGTGGTCTTAACTGTGCTTACAGATTTGTAGGCACTCCTGGGAGACCAGTTCTCTCCTGGGCAGTATTTGCATATGTAACTTTGTCACAGAGGATCAGCTCTGGAAGCAGATGGGAAACTGGAAGACTCCTGTCCCAGGCAGCTTCTTTGTTCTTATGCCCTGAGGGTTCCAGGGCAGCTCCTCTGAGCAACAGTGCTGCTCAGGCCTGTCCTCACTCCTGGGAGGCTTGCTCCCTCCTGCTATTATTTGGGTATGGAGCTCTGTGGCAGTGGAACTGCTCCAGGAGCTGAGGGAAAACAGACTGCCCCTCCCTTTTAATAAACCTTCCACACCATGTGATTTGGTTGGAACCCACTGCCTAGTTCCATCAACAGTTATTGATATTCTAACTCTGTATATATTCTTTCCATTTCTACTCTTAAGGCCATTATATTCAGCTACAATATTTTAACCCCTAGGGCTTCACTCTCTATTAATAAAAAGCACAACTTTAAGTTACATTCTGTGTCCCTCCTAACCTACATCCTTTGGCCCAGGTGACTGGACTTTGAACACCATTTCCCAGCATCCATTCTGTTATGATACTCACTATACTTCATAAACTCTACAGGGGACTAATGGATGGGAGAATGTGTTCTCTCTGCCCTAAAAGTACACTACTTTGGCATAAAGATTATTTGAGCCAGACCTTTTAACACAGCAGGGCCCATGCTGGAATCCTATGCTCCCTGATCCTTCCAAAACAAGGTATAAAACCACAGTAGGGAAAGTGTAGGAGTAAAAATGGAATTGTAACTAGAGATCCAGAGTTAAAACTGAGAAAACTCTAGACAAATAACCCTTATCTGACTGGTTACTTTTCCACTCTTAACTGTCACAGCCCTTTTGCCTTATTATATTTTCATAATTGTCTATATGTTGTTCACTTGGAGTATTTAAGTGGTTTACTTGAATTGCTCCTTTGAGTCTTTGTCTCCTCATGATGGTTCCCACAATATGAAAAGTTAATATGTATGCTTTACTTCTGTGAATTTGTATCAGGTCAGACTCATTCTTAGATCTTACTGAAGAGCCTCAGAGAGTATAAGAAAAACTATTTCTTTTTTTATAGTTTCAAAAAGTTTTTTTTTTTCCTTGTGCTGTGTGGTCACTACCAAGGAATCTGTAAATCAGATTGCCACAGGAACAATTAAGATTTCTGTTTTACTGGGGGTGGTGTGACCCCATTAAAGGGGTACATATTGGCTGTTCCTATGTTGAGAACTGCCACAGAGCCTTCCAAGTATTCCCACCTAGTCTAATTAGAATCTCATTGTAACAGTTTCTCTGTCTGCTATATTCCTTGTGGTAGACAGATTTTTTCTTTTTTGTAAGTACTCTCAATCTTGCTTGTCAACACATATTTGTATGTACAGCAGAGATTTTATTGTAGCATTATTTGACAGCAAACTATTAAGGAAGAAGACTTGTAAAGAGCTCAGCCTCCAGTCGTTGAAGACTACGAGTAATTGCTAACAGGAGACAGAATAAGCTAAACTACTGGTATCGGGCCTTCTGCATGTGGCATTTTCTTCTCACTCGTATGTAGTTTGCATTAGTGGACCTATGTGCTACATATTTATCCACTTTCCTAAGTCCTTTAAGATGCAATGAAACATAAAATAGTCTATCTCTAGAAACATCTGAATATTTTCACACACCTTACTGAATTTTTATGCAAGTACGGAATTATCAACATCATGAACATGCTTTCAAATACAAGTGTGTGTGTGTGTGTGTGTGTGTGTGTGTGTGTGTGTGTGTGTGTGTTTGGGGCATGAACTAATTGTGAAGGAAAGCATTATAAGAGGGTCAGGTATTTTCCTCATTATCTGTAGCAACACAAGGACTTAGCAGAAAGAAAACTGAGGGTCAGATATGGGCAGGGAAGCATGAGGAATTAACTTTAGCTACAAATTATGAATAATTTTTTTCTTCTTCACCACCTCTCCTTTAAGTAGCCAGTTGGTAGAGTCTCATCTGATGTCCCTAATGGCCTTTGGTCTTCTGGAAAAGATCAAAAGATGCTCATGGAATTTGAGTATAAACAGCATTCCAGATTCTCTGCTAACCAGATCAATAGATCCATAATCATGTGAGAAATGAGAATGCACTTCTGAAGTGGGTTCAGCTGTGGGCCTGGAACGTGTCCAGTGTCAACAGTTAGAGAGCCAGGGAAAGACTGGATAAAGAAGGAAAATACTGTCTGATGTTCACCCATGTTTATCAAATGCATCCCTTTCCCTTTCAGGGGAATGCTTGGCTTGCAATTCTTTATCTACAGTTGTTCCTTGCACAGAAGTTAAAGTGATGGATAATGACTTTTTCCTAAGACCCATTTTTATTTTAAAGGCACGCCATCTGTGGCAATAGAAATGCTTTTCTTCTACATTAATTCCAAAAGATATCAGCAATCACTGGACACCATTTTGTCTCTCACTCTTCAGTAAACAGCTATCTATTACAGACCAGGATCTAAAGAACACGGCCTGCCTCTGGCTCTTTTTCTCTGAGAGACTATAGACTGATAAAAGAAATGAGCATCAACTCTTATCCTAGAAATTCTGGAATGTAAACCCTAGCCCAACATGGGCGGATAACTGATTATGTCTGTTATGCAATTACCAGCAAATTCATACAAGGCAACATAACATTTGCTTTAGTCTCTAGTATTTTGCTGTAATATTTGAAATGCAACTTTTTAAATGCTTTAAATTCTGAGACTTTTGATAATACAGAGTGTTTTAATCTGAACTTTAGCTTTAGAGTCGCAACTGCTCTGAGGGGATTTATAAACTGTTATCACAGACACATCTATACACATAAGGGGAATATCATAGAACTGCCTGAACCTTACATAAATGCACATTTTCTGCCCTGGATCCAGTGTCCTCTTTACACTATTGTTTAGTGAGAGAGTGACCAGGAAGGTGGTTTGACCCTTCTTTGCAGACCTATAGTTTTTTGTATGCTTTAGGAGAGAAGATGTGATGAGACAGAGAAGTGAGGACTGTGCAGAATTGCAATAAATTGTAGGATATGTTGGAATAAAGGAATAACTATGTACAAGAAAAAGATATATAAGAAATAAGTATTCAGAGAAAGTCATCAAAACTCATTTTAATTCTTAGTATGTTACAACATGAAACATACTAAAACACCCGATGAACCTTTTCCTAAACTTAAGGGAGTGGCTTTTCTATGATGATGTCAAGCTTGAAATCTAGCAATAAAGTTATTCATGTTTACAATGTCTTCTACAAGATCACTTAGAGGATTTTGTGGTTTGGGTTTAGGAATGTTTCCAAAGAAAATGGAGTGATATACTTCTTCCCATCTTCCCATCTCCCCATCCAAATACAACTTAAAACTCTAGACACTGTAAACTATAAAAACAAACAAACAAACAAACATTAAAAAATAACACTTGAAAACTCTAAAGCACAGACATGACAAGGTTGACCAGCCAGAGGACTTGAACCTGAGGGGTATGAAGTCATATGGTCCCTGGATGCTCTTCTTGTCTCATTTATCCCAGACTTGGGCTTGAAGAAGCCAGCCTCCTGGAAACAATAATGAATGCAGACAAAAATAAAAACAAAAGCTAAACAGAAAGGAAAACCAGCCAGAGCACGATTTCTTTAGGCAACATACTATGAAAGAGGAACCAAGGAAGGGAGAACTGTTAAACAATAACTCCCCTAATTTAGCAAAACACCACAGTGCAGGGAGGGGGTGGTGTGGGGAATCCTGAGAGAGCTGAGCCTAGATTCTGAGGTGGAAAGACTACAGTTTCATGAAGATGCTATAAGGTGTTTCAGTGTTCACTGGGAAATGTAATTAAATCATAACATCAAAAATGAACAGTAACAACAAAGAGAACCAAGAGCAAGCTCTAGCAATGAGAAATGATAAATGGGAATAAAAAGTTGACTGGGGAAAACCAGAGCAGCAGCTGATATTTTTCTATGTTCTTTGCTTACAATAGAATGGAAGTGAAGGACCAATGGTGACATGAAACGCTCCAGATGTTTGAAAATGATAATAGCATACTCATAGGTAATCTATAAAGTGAAGAAATATTAATGAAAAATTTGAAAATGAATTAAACAGAAGGAAAAAAAAAACCTATGCAAAGTTGCCACTGGCAAAGAAACTCTGAGAGGGAAGTGAAGGGTCTGACTGTGAGCACAGTAGACAAGAGGAACACAGTGTAAGTTAGTGAGTGACCACAGCTTCAGGCTACTGAAAGAAGGAAGGGAAAGCAAGTCAGGGAGGAAGAAAGTGCCAGAGTGAGAGGGGGAGTGAATGATCCTACAGACAGAAGTTAGCAGCAGAAATCAGCAGCAGAAGACAGCAGCGTCCATGGGGTGAAGTCCTGCTTCCTTAAAAACTCATAAAACCAACAACGGGAAAGAAAAGCCAAATCATTATGTAAGGAATGAAATGGCAGATACTGCTGAAAAACCTGCTGACAGTAGAAGGATAATAAAGAATAGGCTGACCTGCCTTGTTCACATAAATTTGAAAACATAGATGGAACAAATTCATTAAAAAGACAAAGTACTAATAATTGCCCAATACAAAGCCAACAACTAAAATAATCTTTAGTTATTAAGGAATTTGAATTTGTGATTTAAAACTTCTTTGAACAATTTCTAGGCCCATGCATTGGAGAAATCATACAAATATTAGAGAGCAATTAATATTAATCCTATAAAGTCTTTTTAAGAAAATGTTAGAGGCTATACTTGTTTTATGAAAATGGCATTATCCTGATACTAAAACCAAACTGGGGAGAGGAGAACACTGTAAAATAATACCCAAATTTGCCCACCAAAACTCTAATATATTTAGCACTATATAAAAATTATTATGTACTTTGAACAAATAGGTTTTATTCCAGAAATTTTAGGCTGTTCCAATTCCCTCAAACCTATTATCACTCACCATATTAACAGGTTAAAAAATGAGAATATATTGTAACTGGCATACAACAAGAAATACTATGAACCTACTATAATAGAGAATAAATGATTCTAAACAAGAGAGGGTATACAGTGAATAAACGATTCTGACCAAGAGAGGGTATACACAACAGTGGAAAGGAATCACCAATCAGAATTAGACTCATACAAATTATATAATAGTGAAGTATATATACACACATATAACCAGTAATATTGCTTTGATAGGCAAGAAAATAATACTGGTAGTTGAGATATTTTTATCAAACAATCTGAGTTTGAGATCAGTTCTGGCAAAGTCTGGATATATAGTTAATTTTCTTCAACTTCCAGAGTCTCCAGAAGGAACAAAGGTCACAGAGAGTCACAGTTGTAGATGCTGTCTTGAACCATATTTCAAGATATTATGCCATCAGTTACATTCTTAAACTTCAGATTACATTTAAAGGCTTTAGGTTAGGAGTTGTTGAAATATTTGTTATTGTTGAAATAAACATTTATTCAATAGCATCACTCATTCAAAGCATGTTATGAGTTAAATGGGCATTTTACAGAGGCTGGGAAATCAGCCATTGTATATGAGATTGTTTCTCAGATAATATGTGTTCCCAGATCCTAGTACCCAATACAATACATCGCAGTTACTATAAAAGCCTGAGAACACAATGACTATTGTCAGCCTAGCTATTCACTGAACAATAGAAAAATATTAATAATTCAGCCTGTTCTTCAATTCTTCATTCTGCTTTCCCAAATCATAACTTTTCTTTGATCGGTTTGTTGTGTACTCCTTCTACAGGGTGTTTGCTGTTTTCCCGTTTGAGCGTTTTTGTTCTAGAGCCTAGTGAAAGTAAGTTAGAAGTGAAATCTGTGCAAATTATGGTTGAACAACTTCAGTCACAAGCGTGCCTGTTAGAAAGCCATTAGGAGAGTCTATCTTCCCTGTGCCAGTGTGCACATTATCCCGAGGAAGTAAGTGTGTGTGTGCAGTTTGTAGAAAGCAATTCACTACATGATTTTTGAGTGACTAACCTGCCAAGTCTCTTGCCAAACACTGTGGATGTTTAGATGAATGCTTCCAAGGGGCTTAAAGGTAAGGCTGTCTTAATTTCTGACTGTCTCTCGATGACAGTTTATCAGACTCTTCAGCTAAAGGTCTTGGCTGATGCTGCTACATCACCCAGAGTACACTAAGCTCCTACTCCAGCCCAGGATCAGAAGGAGACAATAAAAAAAGATTTTCTAATGTGGTACCAGAACCACAAGGAGATGGCTGGGAGGGAATTAGTTAACTGTGGGATGGGTTGCTTATGGACTCTGTGTTTTCTTTCCAAATTTGATAATCTCCTCTCAGAATGTACTCAAGGTAAGCCAGTGAGACACAGCTCAACACATATAGAAAGCAATATGCATATGAGATTGAAACAGGAGACTAAGGCAATGCAAATTCTCCAGATGGAAAAGGAAACAGAGGGTGTCATTAGTATTAGTAGGAGAGATCAAAGGGGTTGCTCTTAGTGAGCTCAGCCACAATCCTGACATCAGAGGAGACATTTCCCACTGCCACCCTTCTGCCACTCCAACCCCAGACTCCCTCCCAGATCTAAATCTCAAGTGATTGCAGAGTCTACTGGAAAGTGCTTCTCAAACCTTTCCCTAATGCTTGCAAAATTGCACACCCTTCCAAGACTCACAATAAATCAAGGGTTCAGGCTGGAAACCCTTGTAAAATGTCTTGGGTCCGTTTTTTTTTTTTCTTTTTTTTTCTTTTCACTATCTTTCTTCTTCCATCTGTGGAGCTAGACTGAGTCAGGTTGTGATTTCAAATGAAGAACATGCAGTGATAGCTGAAGTAATAGCCCCAAATTTCTATCGAAAGACCCAGCAATGCTCCAAGGGCTGGACCACCACTGCCACCCTCCGAACTCCCATCCCTGCACCTCTGTGAGACCTCTCAGATAACTCCGAATCTGTAGAATGAATATGCCACCTTTCGAAATGAAATTCTGCAAATGGTCTAGGAATGGCATCCTCTAAAGGACTGGACTTGCGGACACCCTCATCACCTCACTTTGAGTCTATAAGGATGCACCTTCTCCTTAAAAATAAAGTGCTTTTGTTGTTGTTCTTTTCTGTTGTTCGTTTGTTTGTTTGTTTGTTTTGAAATAAGCTATCTCCATGTAGCCCTGGCTGTCCTTAAAATGGCAACTCGTATGCTTCTAACCAAATTCTAGTAATGAAAAAGGCAGGCTCATAATTTTCAAACAAAGGATGACTGTTCCATCTCTGTGTTGCTGAGAACCGGTGGGTATGGGTGTGGTGGCCCCCTTCTGCATCCATAAAGCATAATTCAAGTTTGAACTATGGGAGTTCATCCCAGTCCTCATAATTGTCCTTAAGGTTCCTTTTATGCATCCACTGAAACCATTCAATAACTTTGTTTACCCCTAGATATAAAGGAATTTATAAAGAATAAGTCAAGTCTTTAGAGACCTATTCCAATTTTCCTGTCATGTTGGTAGAACAGGATCTTCTTAAACTACCCCTTTCCCCTTTAAGATAAACAAGAATCAAATTAGAACAAGTATAATATGAAAGGTCTCAGGGAGATCACCAGCTAGGACTCTCTTCACCCATCACTTGGCTATTCTATGGGATGCCTGTTTGATTTTGTTGGATCCAAGCAGCAACATTTAGAGCTACCTTGCCCTGGCTTTCCAGGAATGTGGTAGATTAGCCTCTCCTCTTGGTTAATGCTTTCCTCACTTCTCTCCCTGAATAGTGGGAAGGGGCTTCTACTTATTGATTATAAAGGATAAGAAGGAGATTAATTTGAGATTAGGCCTCTAAGATTGGTCAGCAAGTACTACCAGAGAACGGAGACAAAAGATTAGATGTTTTCATTTTCTGACCCTAGAACAAGTTCTGATACCTACATGTCATGCCCTGTGGGATCCAGAGTATGAGCAGACACTTGAGAAAGCACATAGTGTGACCTGTAATTCCAGCAGATATCACAAGCAGCTTAACTGTGCAGAAGATCTAATGATACTAAAAAGAATTGATTAAAAGTGTAGGAAAGACGTGATCCTCTCTAACGGCAGAAGAACCCCAGACCAACTCTTGAGACTATGTACAAGATGCTCAGAGCTCCCAGTGCTGAGGACACATTTCTCAACTAGATTTGTAAGCAACATGCAAAGAGAGGAGACAAAAAAAAAAAAAAAACAAAAAAAAAAAAACCACAGGCCATGTTCAGAAATACTTGAGAAAACAGATTAGCTAGGAGTCTGATGTTGTAATCAACATGAGAGATTATGTAAGTTTCAATTAGGGCAATTATAGGAGGATTAAGTTAATTGGATAGACTCAAATGATGCTATTGAATTAGAATTGACAGAAACTCATGATTTATTTATTTATATAGGCAATGAATATTCATGTGAGCCTAGGAGATGGCCACCTCCCCAGAAAGATTCCTAAGGTCCTACTTAGAATGCCAGAGAGAAGCAAAGTCCTTCCAAAGCCGAAGTGTTCTCCCTGGGCTTGAATTGGCCCTCTTAGAGATGGGGCACTTTGCTTCCATAAGAAAATGAGCTTTACTCTGGGGATCACATCAATTTAGTTTCTTGTCACATAAAATTTACGAAACCTAGAGAGTCAGCTTTACTTCTGATCCAAATTGTGCCTTCCCCATTATCATGATTTATAATTATTTGGCTTATTTGGAGGATCGGTTTGAACCTAGTACCTTTACCACGCTAGCAGGTATCATGAGTCACAGTATTAGCCCTGGATCTTGTTTCTCTTTATTTAAACAAATATCAGTAGGTAGGAGATTTAATTTTACAAAACGAAGTCTGAAGTGTTTTGAGATCTGGGCACAACTGATCTTCCTTGCCAATAGTCGAGCCTGCTCTGGCTGCCTAACTCCAGACCCCCTAAATCAGTCCTTTGCCTTCTGGGGTGTTACCCGTGTTTGCCAGTAGAGTAACACTCACTTCCCCTAGATTTTCCATCCTATTCTGGGAGGTTGCAGGAGCAGCCCATTGTTGGCTCTCTCTCTTATGTGGAGCATCTCCGTATCACTGCAGAATTTTGGACACATTCCCAACCCCGTGCTACATGTCACACTATTTTTCTGCCAGTGACTTGATGTTGGCATTTTATCAAGTACATTACTCCCGAAATGGAATTCCTGGGGAGTTTTAGCAAATAGCAGTACCAAGGCTATGTCCTGAGGGATGCTGATGGGTACATTCTAGGCACTGGAATGTTTTTAAGAGCTCCTCTGACAATTCTAATGTGGAACTAAGGGTTTTTTTTTAAATATGGAAAATCTGGGTGGTGCATCTGAAATCTCAGCACTTGGGAAGCTGTGGCATGAGGACCAGGAGTTTGAGGCTCACCTTGATATATAGTAAGCAAGACCCTGTGTCACAACTATAGATTACAGAATTGTCTTTGGCAGTGTTTAGGAAAATAGTAAATGTTGTATATGTGATTCTCAAAAGTGAAAGGAAATACATTTTCATATAACATTCATAAATAATCACTTAAAATTTTTGGCTCATCACATATTATGCTTGAGATTTTAATACCAACCAACAATGCTACATTGCATAAAAGTAATAGAGGAGATGACTTAGTTACTGAGTTGGATAAGACATAAAGGAAAATCTAAATGGAAACAAAACTTAGTTGTCAAGAGAAGTTTACATAAATGAGTGTCTTAGATTATTTATGCCACTCTACAGAAAATATTACCCTCATTTGTAGAAGGGTCATTGGCATGCAGAGAGGTTGAATCGCTTGGGTGAAGTCTAGTAAATAGTAGTGCTGTCCTTCAAGTGGGTCAAACAATAGATACTCCTGTATAATCCATCTAAATTTGTCACATCTTTCTATCAGTGGGCACACAGCATCATGACAGGGTAGAGTGAATAATCTTCCAAAGAACCAGAAGTTTGATCAGATTTAGAACAAATGACTTATTCTAATAAGTTTATTCCAAATAAGTTTAGACTTATTCTAAACATACTCATCTGACACAGATGTATAAAAAAATTACCATATCATTAAAATCATGATTGTGCCTATGACATGAATGTAGACATGCAACTGTCAAGTGGAGAGACATGCCTAATGGGAGGGGAAGCAAAAAGAGACACCAGAGCATGGGGAGGTATGCTCACATGACAGTAAATCCTTAGGTGAAAATGTACTCAGGAAGCCCAGTACTGTTGACAATTAATATATGTCAATTACAAAATGTTATTAATTATATATGAAACAAAAATGATTGTGCATTAACTATTAAATCAGAACATTTACCTTGACATTTTCTTCCTTGCAAAGGGGATTATGGCAGGCTGTCAATTTGTCACTTGTGTACTGAATTCGATTATTTAGTGGGCATTTCTATTAAGCCAAGGAAAGGGTGAAGTTTAGATCCTCATTGTCAGGAAATAACCACTATGGAATCACGACTGCCCATGCTGAGTACCAAGGTATTCCCTGAACAGCGTGAGGGCACATGGTCTTTGCTTTGTCTTTTCCTTCTGGAACCTCTGTGAATTCCTCAGTCTACACCTTCTGTTCAGTGATGGTTTAGCATATGACTGCTTTCAACACTGTCAAGTCTTTTATGTTTGTTCTTCTCAGGCAGGCTCTCATCAAAATATTAAAACCCAGTAATTCAAGCAATGGCCAAAATTAATGCAAGTCCTCTAAGTGACTTTTACAAAATTTACTGAAATAAAATAAAATATCGTTCCCTAATTTTGAAAAATAAAAGCCCTTAGACCAGAGAAATAATAATAAGGTCTTATGATGTTTCTGTAACACTAGAAATAGTAGATTAAAACATTTTCGGGCGATGCTAGTGACTTAACATCTGGTTTGTCATAGCATGGTTGGCTTGATTATCTCTGATATTTAATACAGCTGCAAAAACATGTAGGATCAAAAAGTGACCGCCTTTGAGACACTAAGGTGGGGGAAGAGCCAGACTGGGTTGAGGCAAGGCCCCCATGAAAGGGATCCAAGTGGAGAGGAGGAATGATCTCTTTTGTAGTTTATCTCAGGCTAAGCCAGGGGCCCAATACAAAAGAAAACATCGTAAATGTGATTTTTATAAAGGCATAGATTATCACTGATTTATCCCTAAAGTCTTACAGTGAAGAATGGTGGTCACAATGGCATCCATAGCAAAAGGGAGAGTTTTGCTTTTCATTAACCACTCTAAGTCCCCACTGAGATATGTCTGCACACAGGCTAATGGACACATAGCTCTTTATTTCTCCTCCTGGGCTGCGGGGGTTAGGTGTGTGTGTGTGTGTGTGTGTGTGTGTGTGTGTGTGTGTGTATGTGTGTGTGTTGGGGGAGAGCTTTATGTTATAACCAGGCTTCCACTAGTTCAAAGGAAATGCTTTCAGACAGAAGGGTAGTGGAAGATGTTCCTAGGAAAATACTTTTCTGTGTCTCTGTAGAGAACCTTAGGGTTGGATTCAAAGCCCTGTAAGAACAAAAAAGGCACTGTTGATTTTTATGTCTATTCCTCTCTGCCTCAAGCTCAGGTCTTAAAAAAAGAGGGGGGGGGGAATTCCTGTGTCTCCCTCAGACACCAGCTCTTTCTTTATTTCTTTTTACCTTTAAAAAAAAAAACATTGTAGCTATATCACTAAGCATGTCAGAATACTTCCATCCATGCTAGCTAACATGTAGGATGCTCCTATCAACTGTGGTGCATTTAAAAGTACATTACCATGGGGCAAAGCATTCAAGGTTATTGAAAAGTAAAGAAAGCTGACATTTTTGACTCCTATCTATTTCTGCTAAATGAAATGTTTAAGGCAAATTTACAACAAAGCCTCATATTGAGTTTAAGGTCTTGAATTACATTTCAGGTCACCATTGGGAGCTGTAAACTGTTGAGACACACAGAAGTGTGCTAAATTCTAAAGAAAACTAATTTAGATAAATAGGCAAGATTTTTTTTTCTTAAATGTATCAAAATAAAGACAAAGTGAGTGGCTGAGTTTTCTCCCTCAAATCAGTTCCTCTATTTGCCACGAACATTACTTATAATATCGTAGACAGTTTTCTTTAAAAAATAATAGTTGGCTGTATTACCCTAGGCAAATTCAGACAATGTACAGACATATTTCATAGGGTAATAAAATAATTAGGTTTACAGTATCTTCTCAATACCAGAGTCAGGAGTGTCCTTCGGAGGTTCGAGTCCCCTTTTCCAGCTGAATAAGTCTGCAGGTTGAATTCTGCTCAGTAGTCCTACTCTTTCTAAGTGACCAAGAAGGAGCCATGTAGAAATGAATAAATAAGAATAAGAATTAGAATAAGGAGGAGGAAGAAGAGGAGGAGGAGCAGGAGGAGGAGGAGGAGGAGGAGGAGGTGAAGGAGAAGGAGAAGGAGAAGGAGAAGAAGGAGAAGGAGAAGGAGAAGGAGAAGGAGAAGGAGAAG
>NC_034600.1:40964342-41015647 GCF_900095145.1 Mus pahari | reverse complement strand
GAGGAGGAGGAGGAGGAGGAGGAGGAGGAGGAGGAGGAGGAAGGAAGCCTGGAGTTCGAGAGCTTTTACACAGACGGTGGAACATAACATCTCTAGAATTTTAAAATAAATTCCCCCTATTTTAGGCCATTTCATAACTGAGCAATGTCATGTCTGTGATTAAGGAACATGACAGGGATATTTTAAGAGTCAGTGCTCCATACCTGCAGCCAGGTGCTTCGATGCACACAGGAGCTAATTGTACTTTCTGAAATAGAATTGCTTTCTTTCTTCAGAGTGCCAAATGACACGACTCCACCTCCTGCAAACGTCTCTCCAATTTCCCAGCCTTCTCCGGCATATGAAGAAGCCCAAGCAGAAGCTCTCAGATTTAAGAATGTCTAAATTCCAAAAGCAAGTGCAGTCCTTATGCATTATCTAAAGAGGAAAGATCTTTAAATTAGTGTCGGAAATGCATACCAAGATTTAATGGCTAAATTAGAAATGAGTTCTGACCAGAGGACCTATTCCAAATGCCTGCTCATCCCACAGGTAGCCCTTCCTCCCTCCGGAACTCCACCCTGACCATCTGAGGACCTACACTGGGTGCCTAGTCACCTCACAGGTATTTCCCTTCACTCTTGGAACTCAAGAACCCACCATTTGACTCACACCTGTGTACATACCCAAAGGATTCTGTATCCTACTCCAAAGCTACTTGATCAGACATGTTCACTGCTGCTGCATTCACTATTAATAGGAGATGAAATCAGCCTGCATGTCCATCAACTAATAAAAGGACAATAAAAGTAGTAACCAAGACAAAGAGGGGAAAAATGCCACATGTTCTTTCTGACACATGGATTCTACCTCCAAAGTATTACATTTGTATGTTTAGCTTGAGTATCTGTACTTCTGCAGTTATTACATTCCAGGCAGGTAAATTATACAAAGATAATTTAGATGTAGGATGCCTTAGGAGGAGAGATGGTTTAACATGGGTGATAAAATGAAAATAAGGGGGTAGTTTTGAAAGTAGAAAGCTAAAGCTAGAATTTAGGTGGGAGTAGAGAAGAGGAGGAGGGGGGGAGAAGTAACTAAACCTAAGGATGTGTGGGAAACAACACATAGAAATTTACTACTTTGTAAATCAAGAAAAATATATGTGAGTTTAAGTAGACAGATTTAGGAAAGAGATGCTCTACAATCTGCACAGTGCTGTTCCCAAAAGCTAAAGGTTTCAAGGGAAAAAGAAAAACAAAAATAAGCAAACATAAAAACCAGATGTGAGACACCTTCTTACACTTGTTGGTTGAGAAGCCAATACAGGTATTCGTCTCTATTCTTGCTTTCTCACTAGATACAATTGATAAGATTCTACTGCTCAAGACTCCAAACATGTTGATTACACGGTACAGAGAAATCAAGTTGGAAGCATCTTTTCTCCTGGATAACTTTCATAATTTTAGAAGGTTTGATATAGCCTGCTGGGGAGCGAGAGACATCAATTGTTTTAGATACTTGTGAACTTTATAAACTATAATGCCAGCCTTCAAGGCAACATTGGCCCATAGGAGAATCAGTGATATGGTAATTATAGGGTTAATCAATCACTCTCTGATTGGAGTTGAGGCTCAATTCACCAGAAGGAACACACACTAAATACTTTAAAATTGTCAAACTCCATGGTTGAAGGTTTCAGGCTTTAAGCAAAAACTTCATAATGTTCTTTCACTAAATTGTCATCGCACCAATCTGCCTCCTAAATAATTACTTTTATATCCATAAATGCTCCTCCCAGTCTTAAATGGAGTAGCCTCTCTTTATAATGAATGGTAGTGAATAAGGAGACACATAGGTGTTTAAAGTGCTGAGAATAAATGATACATGAGTCCTCAGGCTAAATGGGACATTTATTCCACCCTTAGACTGTCTCATGGACATCATGAGAAAATGAGTAGAAAAAAAGGTCAAAGATAGAAAATATGGAGAAAGGCTTGGAACACGGTCTGTTTGGTTCAGCACAGCCAGTGCAGTCATGACGTAACAATAGCTATGATCACTTGCAATGGTTCTTATCAAAAAGTCATTTATAGATAGGGAAGGGACCTACATGGCATTACCATTACCTACTAAACCATTGCCTACTAATTGATTCTAGGGGAGAGACACTTACTGTATTCACTTGTGTACCACTGAAAAGCCCAGTGGGCTCTAAGAGATACTTCCAAACCCATGGTCACCCAGACAGTCCTGCTTAAATTCAATGAGTCTCAGCAAACAGAAGATCAACAGCAAAAATTAAGCATGGGCGTGTGGAAAGGGACTTACAGGGAAAGGAAGACAGTAGTGTTGGGAAAGAGTTCAAAAGGGGATTCCAATAATCAGGGTGAACATTATATGTGAATGAAATTGTCACAAATACACTCAATAAAAGCTAATTTTTAAAGAAATAAGCAATGAGCTTAGATATTTTGTACTTTTCATTTTTAATCCATCATTCACTTGCCAGTGAAATCTAATAACAAATCAATTTAGCCAACTAGTCGGATGGTATTTTGTGAAATGAATTGAATTGTAGTTTTGAGGGCTTCAAGGCATTAACTTTGAGTGTTCAGTGTGTGTGTGTGTGTGTGTGTGTGTGTGTGTGTGTGTTATAATCCAAGGAGAAACATGGAATAACTCTAAGAAAAAGAATATGCTTTTGTGTGACTGTACTAACAGCAATGCAAACATGGCAGGCTACATATAGACCTGAATGGCTTTGTTTCTTCATAATTTGAAATGCCAGCAGTCTTCCCATATGAAACCCAGTATTTAAATGATTGTACAGACACTGCAAATGTCCTCTTTGCACACGAAGAAATAGCAATTTACAGAAATCTTTAAAAACAATGTTTGCAGTTGGGTCTGGTGGGGTGGTAATGCTTATAATCCTTGCACTTGGGAGGTAGAGACAGGAGGATCGAAAGTTTAAGGCCGGCTGTGACTCCAGAGTCAGTTCAGTGGCAGCCTAAACCCCATGAGATTCTGACTCTAAACAAACAAAAACACATTATTCTGAATTCTATCATATCCTCAAACATTTTTATGTTCTCAAAGCAAGAAGTTCAGTGATATCCATAACCAAGACAGTATTACCATCTCCATCTTCACCAGAAACTAGCTAAAAAAAGAATTTGCCAGGCTCTGTACACGTAGGACATTGCAATACTGATTTAGGGGTCTAACTTCAAATACATTTGAAGGCAATACAGAATGACTGTTCCTACAAAGGCAGGAGAGAAGTACAGTCAGAGAAACAGAGGCAAGTAATTCTGTGGTCATATTCTATTCTTTGTTCTGAATACGGGATCAGAACACTTAAATTATATTTTATTTTGAAATAACTAATGGCAATTGTTTAAGTAATTCACAGCCTGTAAAGTCCACACAAAGTCCCCCTAGAAAGGGGCTCAAGAAAAATGTGAACATATTTTAAGTGTAATTTGCTTATTTAGCCGGCAGAGTCTTTGACCAGTCTTCCCCAGTTCACAAGGAGCCCTTCCTCAAAGCTGGTGACTTGCCATAGTTCACAGGATCCTGGAGAAAACAGCAAAATGGTTTGTTCTGTGTCAGTGTTTCTACATCCTACAACTTTTGTAGAAATAGAGTCACGGGAAATCGGCGCCCAGAATTGGCGGGGGGTTATATGTAAATTGCAGTGGGTCACTAAGTGTAAAGGAAGGGCTGTTGTTGAGTGTGACTGCAAAGGCCGCTCCCACCCCTTAGCTGCTTCGGTACAGCATCTGCTGTGGAGAGATGTTCCTGAAAGAAGGCCTTCCTTCTCCGGACCCTCTTCCAACTCTCAAGCCGTAGACAGGTTTTATTCACCTACTCTCTATGTCTATAAAATATAGTCCCTATATTGAATAACAACTGGTCAGCACCCCATTTTGTCAATCTCTGCTGAGACGGTGGGATTAATCCTGTGTGTGGAGGAAGTAGGGGGGAAGCATAATCAGAGAACGCTTTACTTTGCAACCCTTTTTAGTACGAAAGCATTTACAAAGCATTAATCCCGTTCCAGAGATCACCTTGCTTTTTCCTATAGGCATCCTGCGACCAAAATGATATCACTTTCAAAGTCAGTCCTATCCTATTAGGAGCAACCTCCACTCCTGAAGTCACAGACCTCGAGAACAATGATCAAGGTCACCCGTCACACAGCCTCGTGCTTTGTTTCATAAGAGATAGCTCTTGAATGCTGAGAAACCTAGCTTCCAGGAACTGCAGGCCTCAGCCAGCCACTGTCTTTCACGTAGTCCCTTGGAGAACAATTGTGTGAAGCACAGTGACCTCAGAAACCCATTGCCTCGCCGGCTATTTATGAAAACAGTGTTCTCAAAGCACAGTGCAGGATGAGGAAGCCCTATCAGAGCCTGATTTAGCTCCCACTCTGCCTGTGTGAGCACCCTAGGAGAAAACAAGGGTAAATATAGCAAATGCAAGTTCAAAGTCCAGTTGCATGCTGCGCTTTCTGGGAGTGAAAATGAGATCTCCGGAGATACATGAGCCCAGCCAGTAGAACTCTGGTGAATTTTGCTGAGCTCGATTTATCAACCTGTCTTTTTTGCATCAGTTTGTCCTTTTTTTTTTTTTTTTTCTTTTGATGGCAAGAATGAGGAAAACGGATTTCTACTATATATTAGAAAGAATTTTGTAATAAATATGAGAAGGGCTGCTGGTGTTTTGTTTTTCTTTTTTGGGGGGTGGGGGGCGGGGTGTCGAGACAGGGTTTCTCTGTATAGCCCTGGCTGTCCTGGAACTCACTCTGTAGACCAGGCTGGCCTTGAACTTAGAAATCCACCTGCCTCTGCCTCCCAATTGCTGGGATTAAAGGCATGAGCCACCACTGCCAGGCTTTGGTGTTGGTTTTTAAAATATGATGCACCACCATTATATACAGAGCTTTCTGGATGCTGTCATGAGATTCTCTCCTAACAGCTCAGCCACCTTAGCCTAGTGGTTTTCCTCCTTGCTAATGCTGTGACCCATTAATACTTTTCCTCATGTCATGGTGACCCACAACCATAAAATGATTTTGTCCCTACCTCATAGCTTAATTTTGCTAATGTTAGGAGTTGTTATGTAAATATGCAGGCTACCTGATATGTGGGCAACCCACAGGTTGAGAAACAATGCTTTAGGCTAATGCAGATTATTATATGCAGGAATTTCACCTGCCTCTGCAGGCTTCAGTGTAATTTGCCTGGTGTGGCTTGTCCATGCTAGCAATATCAACAAGGGACACCCCTTAGTCCTGCCAGTCACCTGGTGAGGAGAGACATGGACTTCTCCATCAGCTACTTCTGGAATTGGGCAAGATCATCACCATTTACCTTTTGGGTGGTTTATGGGTTGTTTGTTTGTTTGTTTTTTTTCCTTCCTATATCTCTTTTTAGAAATGGCTACTAATTATTTTAAGGCTTTGAGTTCTTTTACAAAGTGTCACATACTTATGTCTGGGCAGATGGTAGTTTAATCGATGTGTCAAGAAACACATGCAGTATCTGCCGCCACTGGCCTTTCAGTGAACAGTACTTATCGACAGTTTATGGCAAACAGTGAAGATATAAAGAAAGCAGGGAGGTAACAGGTGTCGCCCTTCCTGAGAAGGAGCGTAGCAATGCAAGCAAGTCGTGATACTGGGGCAATAATTCTTTTTGAGTTTTCCATTAATAAACAATAAATCTCCCTAAATAGCTCTTGGTATAAGAGCTCAAATACATTTTTAAATTGCCTTGTAAAACACACACACACACACACACACACACACACACACACACACACATATGCACACATCCGAAATATGAATCTTATACTCACTACTCAAAAGGCCTTTGCCAAGAAAGTTCCTGTAATCTTGGTGTATTTCTGCAAAAAAAAATTTTTTCTCTATTCAAATAAAACAAGTTCATTCCCCACTCATCTCCTCGGCAGAGGACTGGGATCAGTGTCCGATCACTCTTCTACTTATAAATATGTTTAGTATACTCAGTGCCAGGTAGGGAATCATTCCTTACCTCTGATTAACCATAGGCTGGCAACATATTGCCTTCCAAATCACAGGCCTGTAATGAAAATAAATGAGCTCATGGCCCTGCCCTTCTCCTCAGCAGGCTTTTTTCTAACAGACATGGAGAACCCTCTCAGGACAATAAAACCACCGTGAAACAATAAAATTCCCAGTAACACAATGACTCCATAAGCCCAAAGCTTTGTAAGTAATTTGAAGGAAATGATATCACTTCTAGATTGAATAAGGAGCCTTGGTATTTAACTGAGTTCATCCATATGCTTTCTACCACGATGGAACCTACCCTATCAGAAAGTCAAGTCCAGAGCAGAGCCAGGATGTACTTAAAGCTAGGGGAAGAATAAGTCAGATGCTTTTTATTATTCTGCATATTTGTCCTGATGATTTTTAAAAATAATTCATGGAGAGCATTCACTGATCATTCTGTGTACTTGTGACTTTAAGGAACTGGGGGGGGGGGGCGGGAAATGTGAAATTTAAAAAAGTCAAGGAGAGAACTCAGAGCTGTGAAACTGAAAACAATCAAGAGTGCTTTCACGCAATTATTTTTCACCTCAGGGACTGTATTTCAAGTCATCTCAGGATTTGAGTGATGAGTTGATGGACGTGTCTGAACTTCACAAAGGAACATCAACTCAAGTAAAAATTGCATTGGAGGGGGGGGAGGGTGGAAAGAACTTTAAAAGGCATAGAAATAGATGCTCAAAGAACTGTGTGCTTCTTGGGGGGAAAGAGAGGGCAAATTCTCTAATGAGAACTGAGGCTGGATGTGAAAGCCAGGGCAAAGAAAGAAGCAAATAGAGGTTACCAGATGCCCATGCATGGAAAGTCTATGTCTGCAGCCCGAAACACAAAAGGTCTTTTTCTAGATTCTGATTGACAGAAAGACCATTCTTGTGTGCATCAGCCTCACGAAGTAATTAGGATTCTGATTCCACAGCTCAGCTCACTCCTGCAAAGAATACATCGTCAACGTCACCTGTCTAACTCTGTCAAGAGTTTGATTATAGAGCATCCTAATCCAGCAGTTTAATTATAAGCTAGGTCTGTCTGCACAGCAAGTGTCAATATTGCGTGCATCTGGTGTGTGATTTTTTTTTTTTTGTCCAAATTAGAAACTGTAATACAGCAAAATCAGCCACAAAGAACAGGGGAATCTAAAGGCATTTGTGAAATAAAGTATATTTCACAAATATATGAGTAGAGTTATAAACTTTGAATGGCTCAGTTAAGGGCATGCCACATACAAGCACGAGGCCTGAGTTCAGAAACTGAACACATGCTAGGTACAGTAGTGTGTGATTAAACATATGATAGGTAGACTAGTGATGACTAAGTCCTAGAAATGGGAATGGAGATAGCAGGAACCCTGTAGCTCAATGGGTAGCCAGTGTAGCCAATATCTCAAGAGACCATATCTCAAAAATAAAAAGTTCAGAACAATGGAGAAAAACACATAGTGTAAACTTCTGGCCTCTACATACATAGATATATACAGAACTCCCTCTTTGCCATTATATATGTTCTTTTATCTTTTTAGCTGCCCAAACATCTTAAAATGTGGGTAATATTCACTTCATACATTTTGTCTTAAGCTGTATTCATGCTATTTATGGAGATTAAAAGAGAATTATATTTCACTTGGGAAATTCTTGTTATTGTTTTCAGTATATTGTCATGGGTTTGGTAAATAAATGAATAAATAAGTAAATGAGATAAAATATAAATTGTTTTCCTAAGAGCATACTTAACTTATCATGACAAAACATTACTTTGCATTTAGAAAGCTCCCTTATATTCCTATGGTCAATATGTCTACCTCACCGTGGTGAGCAATGAACTTTGACTTGGGAAGAGCTGAGTTCAGAAATCTTTACGTGAACTAGATAGGCTCCCAAGAGGCTATGGCCACTTAGTAGACTAGTTTCCCAATCAGAAGTCAAGAAAGCAAGTCTCACTAGGTTCATTTCTTAAGTCAGTTTTGCTAGTTAGTTTTTGTCAACATGACACAAGCTAAATTCCTCTGGGGGGGTTGGGTGGGGAGACATCAGTCCAGAAAGTGCTTCTTTCAGATTGGCCTGCAGAGGTGTCTGGGAAGGCATTTTCTTGACTAATGATTGATGTATGTGTGGGGGGGAGGATCCCGCCCACTGTGTGGTTCTACTCAGGGGCAGGTGGTCCTGGATTATTTGAGAAAGCAGGCTGAACAAGCCAGTAAGCAGTGCTCTTTTGTGGTCTTCTGTTTAGCTCTTGCTTCCAGATTCTTGTCTGAGTTCCTGCCCTGACTTCCCTTAGTGACAGACTGTGACATTGAAGTGTAAGCCAAATTAAGACTTTCCCTTCCCAAATTGCCTTGCGTTCTGGTGTTTATCACAGTGATGGAAAACAAAGGAGGGCATGAAGTAAACCATAAACTTGCCTTCATGCACATTTTGATGAAGCCTAACAATCGCGTCGTGTTTCCCAACATGCAATGCTGCCTAGAACTTGAACTTGGTCCTTATCATTCTTCTTTTGTGTATATTTATAAGACATGTTTTTATTTTTATCAGGAACAAACACTAGAATGCAAGAGGTATAGAAACTGTTCGATGTAGGTTTTCAAGGAATGAACAGTGCAACTTTTGAAAGCTACTTTCATTATATTGAAAGCTTTAATTTAAGAGAGAAACTCACATTTTACCAACCAGAGAAACACAGTCTATTGTGTGCAAACAATAATCACGTACAAACAATACAAGGTTATTGTATATGAGTCTTTTTGAATCCAACTCTAGAACTGCCAAGGCAATTCAAGGAAAATAATGTGATATAGATAGCTACTTCAAGTGTATGTTCCACCCTAAACCACTCCCCTCACAAACACTGAAGGTTGAAGTTGATTTCTAAATTCAGAACAGTTTCCTAGAGGTTCTACATTTAGGAGATTTCCCTTGTCTAGAAATACACCCTTTCCTGTGCTCTTTACAGACATCCAGATGGAACTTTCCCTAAAACCATGTAAACAATCTCAACTCCCTTGCTGTTATCTGCAATTGGAATTGAGACCAGTAGCTTTGGAAAGATAGCTGGTAATTTGACAGGTGTGGTGATGTTTTGCAGTGCCAGGCCTAGAGAATTTGTGCCGCCATTCTGTTTCATGACCTTGTACATTCTTTTATAGTTGCACATGTGCAATATAAATGCTATCTGGTTTTTCTCCCTGTTAAGCCACTGAGATGAGAGGCTTTCGGGTTTAATTCATAGGTCCCATGTGCTTAGTAAGGGTTTGCTGTAGGTGAACAACAGACTCGTATCTTTTGAAGGGATGGATGTGTAAACTGGATATGTGTATATCTGGCTGTATATTATAATGTAGAGTGAAATGAATGATCTGAAACAGACCAAACACATCTGTTTCAGACATTATCAAATAACTTGAATCCAGTGGTGGTAGTATGAGAGGGGAAACACATAGATTTAGAGTAAGGTAGACTTGAATTTATCACTCCGTTTATCATCCCCCCTTTAGCATTCCCTGTTTCAGGAAAGCCATTATATCTCTTTAATAACTACTTACCACATCTCTCAGAGCCCTTTTACCCTCTGTGAGGTATCAAGATTGAAGGGGTAAAGAAAATATATGGAGTAGTTAGCAAGTATCCACAGGGTAGCAGTGAGTTCTTGGCGAATGGCAGCTTTTTGCATTAAGTTCTAGTCACAATCAGAAAATAAGAGTTCTAAAAGCTTTTTAAGACGTTTAGCCACTAGACACACTATGGCCTTTTGCTTAAGCAGCATTTATTCTTACAAAACTTTGTATTCAATGTTCATGAGTTAGGATGTATCTCCTGTTATGTTACTTAGTTACCAGTTTTTGTTGTTTTTTTTTTTTTTACTGGAGGGATTCTTTTTTTTCCCCCTATGATAAATAATTTGTGTTAGCTGATAGCCACAAATCACTGACTTCCTTTGGAAACTGCTTCATTGATTTCTGAAATGATAACGGACTTATAATGTTCCTATAAATATACTCACTAAGTCATCGCTCGTGGCAGCACAGGAAACCTCTCTATATGCTGTTCAGGCATCTTCCTTCCCAAAATACACATTTTCCCAAGGGAGACCCAGCCCGGATCTATTATCCTAAGTACAGCTGGAGCAGAGTCATGAATCAGAGGCCAACTTTCCAGTTCTTCATCCTTTCTGAATTCATTATTGTGGGCAGGTTTCCATTGGAATGTGATGGGTTAGAGTGTCTTACAACATAAGATCATTAACTGTCAGGGAATTCTTCTGTTATTAGAGTCTGAACTCTCCAAAGAAACTCCAATGAAATATGTCAGGTCCGGAAATGAAGGTGGCATCCACAGATTCAGAAAGAATAACAATAATAAATAAAAAGAAAGAGTATAATGTATTCAGTTGCTTTCTAGTACCCATCAGGTCCCCTGCGCTCTGCCTCTTGGATGTGTTTTCACTTTGGCTTCACAGTCTGAGAGAACAGAAGCCCCAGGTTGCCAGATGGTAAGTTGAATTCATTGTATATCAAACTCTACCACAGATAGCCAACTCAAAGCTAAATCAATTTTGACACCTCTACCTGGAATGAGATCCTGATAGAGGGAGGGGTAATTGTAACTTCCTTGAAGTGAACATTTACTATGAACCACTCTCTGGATTTACCAGGGATGTTAATAGTAAAATTCAGTTTTATTTGACATATTGCCAGTGATTGCTTCATACCCAATACCACCACTCTCTATACTTCCCTTTGCAGCTTATTTCATTGTTTAATATATTTGGTAATTGAAATATAATTTCATCACCTGCTCTGCTTTTTCTTCCCTTCAACCTTTCCCATGTCCCTTCCCATGCTGTCTCAAATTGATGGCCTCTTTGACAAATAGGTAGATAATAGATAAATAGATATACATAGATGAGCAAATATATAAGTGCAGTCATCTGAGTCCATTTTTGTTGCTTGTATATATATATATATATATATATATATATATATATATATATATATATAACTCCAGGGAAGGCCACTTTGTACTGGCTAACCATTCAGGGCTGATCTTTATAGTTCTTCGTTTAGGGGCAGAGCCCTGCAAAATTTTCTCCCTTCTGTGTTAGCACACCTATTGATACTGTTATTGTTCAGATCTTCTAGTGTCCCTACTGACATTGTTATTGTTTAGGTCTTACATAGGAGTCATGTCTAGGAGACCCAAACTCATGGGAGAATTTCTGGATCTCTGGCTCTTACAATCTTTCTGCCTTCTCACATGCAATCTTAATCTTTTCATTTATTTTTTTTTATTTTTAAGTTTCTTCTATTGAAAACTCCCTGTTCAGTCTCATTCCCCGTATTTTAACTGGATTATTTGATTTCTTGATTGAGAGGTAAATAGCTGACAAAGATTCTCTCTTGCTCTGTGGGTGTCTTCTTCATTAGACTGAAATTTCCTTAGTTGTGCAGATGCTTTTTAATTTTATGTGGTCCCAGTTGCCAATTGCTGGCCTTAATTCTTGAGTGAATGGAGTGCTAGTAAGAAATTCTTTTTCTACATCAGTGGCCGCATAATATGTATATAGCTTCCTGTGTGTTCTCCCAATTTCAGCTTTTACATTGAGGTCTTTTATCCAGCAGGAGTTCATTGTTGTGTAGAGCGGTAAGTACAGGTCTAATTTCTTCAGTCATTATGTGGATAGTGCTTTTCCAGGCACTGTTTATTGAAGACACTGTTTTCTCTGGTATAGTCTTTGGCCATTTTGTAAAATATCAGATGGCAGCCATCATGTGCCCTCAGGTTTAGGTCTTCTGTTATGTTCCATTGGTCTGCAAGTTTGCTTTTGTTCCAGTGCTGTGTTGGTCTTTTTCCTATGGCCCTATGGTCTATCTTGAGATCTGGAATGATAATCCCTCCAGTGTGTTCTTTAATCTCAGGAGTGCGTTGATTATTTGGGATCTCTTCTGGTCTCACATGAATTTTAGATTATTTTTCTATTTCCGGGAAGAGTATATTGAATATCCTCTTTTAAATTTTTTTTTTTTTTTTGAATTTTGTTGAGACCACAGCAACTTCTTTCTCACTGGCTCTAGGATCCTCCACTTCATAGGTGATTAAGTAATACACTTTGATGCTACATGGAGAAACGTGCAAACACAGAGATATCAAGGCTGGCAGGAGTCCCATGCCTGAAATCAAGCCCTCATTATTAATTTTGCAAACCTTTCGGAATTGACCAGTCCCTCACTATCAGGGATGTGCTTATTGCCACAGTCCCCTGCTGTAGCCCAAATGAGCCATCACAAGAAAACAGTCCATGTGCCAAAGGGAAGTAATTCAATCCACATACAGAGTAATCTCCTTCTGGTGCTTTTATTTGTTTTTCATGTGGCCTTCTTGAACTTTTAATCTCCTCCGGAACAGGGATTACTCCTAGGGCGATTCGGGCCATTGATTTTGGGGATGGATACTCAAATCCTATTCGTGTTCTTAAGTATGTCGTCGTCTCTCTCCACATACATCTTTATGAAAGGAAAAGAGGCCAAGTAAACCCCATTAAGATCCGCAGTCCCCAGCGGAGAGGAGGAAGGTTGCGGGGGGGGGGGGGCTCATTTAACTATCTCTGATGTCATGGAGCCCTAGTTAGTCATGACCGTTGTAGAAGCTGTCGTGTCACTTCAGAGAAATGAGCCCATGTTTATCCCTGGGGTTTACGTTGTTTCTCTCCCAGAAAAATCTTCCAAGGGACTGTCATCACTCCTCAAAGCTGCCGAAGCTTAACCGGAGTTTGTCGTTAACTGCAGACAGTTACCGAGCAATTAGAACAAGTCGTAGCCTTAAATGATGCTTAAAAGACATCAATCATGGCTTTTCCCTCAAGGTGCCAGTTCTGTTTCCCTCTATTGGTTCTTTATATGGTCTTCTCTCCTTTGGGGTAGGTCAAGATTTTCTAGTTGCTGGATAGTCCAAAGTTTCAGATTTTTGCTGACAAGTCTCGTTTTCTATGTAGAGTAGTTAGAAACTTTGCGAAGCTTTTTTTAGTTAGTTTGTCTTGAGAGAGAATCTCACTATACAGCCCAGGCTGATCTTCAACTCATCGTGTAGCCAAGGCTGGCTTGGAATACAGGAGCCTTCTGGTTCTCCTCCTGATGACAAGCACAGGCAGTCACACCCGAGTCTCGAGTCTCGGGTGCTGCTCTCTCTCTCCTGCGGGAGGAGCCTGGAGAGGTCTGGAAGATCTGCTTCATTACTTTGTTTTTTTTTTTTTTTTTAAAGATTTATTTATTTATTATATGTAAGTACACTGTAGCTGTCTTCAGACACTCCAGAAGAGGGCATCAGATCTTGTTATGGATGGTTATGAGCCACCATGTGGTTGCTGGGATTTGAACTCTGGACCTTCGGAAGAGCAATCGGGTGCTCTTACCCACTGAGCCATCTCATGCAAACCATAACCTTTTCACATTTCCAAAATGGATAAAGATGGAATGGAGCTCTTTTTTTTTTCCCCCTGGAGAAGTGAACAATAAATGATTTCATATTGACAAACTTTGAAAAAAATCCCTAAAGCACTTCGTGCAGCTGATTTTCCTAAGAAAATGTTCTATGCATATGCTCAGCTTTCTAATAAGTTACTAGTAATGTACACATTGACAATTTTTTTGTTGCCATGAAGCAGAATACACATGAAAACAATTGAACTATTTGCAGCTCTTAGCCCTTGATAAATGGTGTCACGGGCTGTATTTCCAGTCCTTTGCCTGGCTTTTGTAAATTTTCAATTTTCTCTGTTTGCCTAACTTCCTGTGGTGCTTTGAACATTGCCGAGGGAACCAACAAATAAAATACATGGAATCTGGTGCAGGCATCTGAAGGCACGGGTTTTGAATGTTTGCTCTCTTGAGAACGCTGGATTCAGATAATTTATTTCTCACAATATAGCTATGATGCACACACTACGTGGACATCGAAAGGAATCTTTCAAATGAGTTGTACAAAATGGAGACACACGAAAAGGCAGGTTTACTCTATGACTTAAAATGAGCAGAGCACATATTGCCTGAAAGACTGAACCCTGTCATGAAATGGTTTTTGGAGTTTACCTAAGAATAAGGCTGAGTTATAATTTTAAAAATGTGTATTGTTAGACATTTCCTACACCCTTTGGGCCTGAATTCTGGACTGATTCCTTGGTGTTTTTAGCAGGTAACCAAGATAATTCTGATAGGGAAAATGGCTCCACATTTGCACAATAGTAAGTTAGAGTTATTGTTAACATGGGGAATCACATTCTGGTTAAAGAATAGTGCAGCTAACTGCCTATTTTCAGGACAATTATATGAAGTAGAACATTTACCTCATTGTAAAAAAAAAAAGTACATAGCTATTTTAGTTTCTAGAATATTCTAAATAAACATCAGGTTGTCTTTGCAACCTATGGAAACAGATGTTCACAAGTTTTGATATATGTATTTTCTTTAAAAATGAAGAGAGAGAGAGAGAGAGAGAGAGAGAGAGAGAGAGAGAGAGAGAGAGAGAGAGAGAGAAAGTTGTTTATATTAAGGTGTTTGTTTTTCTCTCTTAGTTATAAGGTGAGAAAACTAATTTTCAAAGAGATTAAGTAATTCCCTTACAAGTTAAGAAATAAATTCTTCTTGCATTGAGTAGTTAAACAGAATTTTAACCAGGTAGAGTGGGCATCCAATATAGAGGTGTAGCGGTTTGAATAAGAAATGTCCTCAGTAGCTTCAGGCATTTGAACACTTGGTCCCTGACTGGCAGTGCTGTTTGGGATGCAGTGTGGCTTTGCTGGAGGAAGTACAGGACCGGAGGAGGGCGGAGAGCGTCCATAGCCCAGCCTCACTTGCAGTTCACTCTGACTTGTGACTGCAGTGGAAGGGACAATCTCTCAGCTTCCTGCCCCCGTTGTCATGCCTGCTTTGCTGCCACACCTCCTGAGCACTTGGGTCATTGTTGTAGAGTGGGTTATGAAATGTTTTGGGATCTCAGAATGGAAAACATTCTATCCAGAATATTATAGATGAAGGCAAAATTGTAATGTAAACTTGGACATTAAAGAAAACGATGTGGTTCACAAATAATGTCAGAAGAAGTTGGAATAGAATAAATCATAGTTCTAAATATTTAGAAATAATTTTGATTTCCCCAGCTCTCCTTGAATGGGGTCTGGGTGAATAGAAGTTGCTTTGGAAGTAAAATTGGCTCATCTCTGAGAAACTCTCAGTTGCAAATCCAGCTGGTATTTACAAGGACTCAGTCACTGCATCCCAGGCACTGTTCCAGGCCCTGGGGATACAGGCACTGTCCTGCTGTCCCAGGACGTATACCTCAGTGGACAGAACAGTGGCTAACCTGGAATATCAACAGAATGATCCATGACCAAGAGGAATACATTTTTTAAAAAAGCAAGAAAACGAAGGTTCAAGAATTCCAACTGAGTGATGTGATAAATAATGCTAGAAGAGACAGTGTTGGGAATTTGGTGGGTAAGGCATTAGAGCAGTGGTCTGAATGACCCAAAAGCAAGCTCCCAGGCAGAACAAGTGTTGAGGGTGAAAAGAATAGCAAAGACCTTGGGTTCAGCAGCAGCAGGAGTCTAATGAATCGACACTCTTAAGACACTTCGTAGAGATTTTCCTCAATGTTCTCTCCCCGCTCCCCCGGGTTGGGCAGAGTACACAGCACAGACTAGGAGAGTAGGGGTAAAGTCAGTGTTATGTAGAACCTGATAGACTTGGTCCTTTCTGGGTCTTTCACGTATGGATGTAGGATGGGGCAGGTCAGGTGCAGCAGGTATCGGAGAGAAACTGCCCTGAGGGAATACTCTCACATGATGATAAAGATAAAAGTTAGTGATAGCAATGTATGTTTTTCCATTACGGAGGCTTTCTAAATCCCATGTTGTCTTTGATTTATCCTATGCATTCTCTCTCCCTGCCTTCTGTGTGTGTGTGTGTGTGTGTGTGTGTGTGTGTGCATGCGCGTGCATGCAGTTGAGCCTCTCCTTATCTATGGGTCAGATTCTCCAGGGTCTTATTCTGAATAGTAACAAAGAATAATCTTTATATATTTTCACGATAAAATCCATTTTCTTTCTTTGTATGCTAACCTGTATGTATTGTTTTAATTAATGGAAAAAAAGAACTCAAGGTATGTATAAATGGATTGTCCTGGCAGATGTGTAAGCACAACAGAGAAGCCGTTAAGAAACAGCTGCTTACTCTCAGTGACTCAGCTCTGAGGAAGAAGTCCACTTGCCACCCAAGGAAGAAAGAGAAAAAAGTGATGAGGCCACATACCTTCCCCTAAAATCCTGTCAGGTCTAGGTGTGTCCTTGCTGAAAGAGTAAAACAAGTCTGGCTGTCAGTGGACAGTGAGATGTTCTGAGGGATAAAAGCAACACAGGAGTTTGAACAGAACTCGGCATGTCTCGACATTCTGGAAAAGATGAACCTATGTGTAGAACACATGGGTTTCAAAGGCTAACGGCCAAGTATGGTGAACTTCCTAATTTAACAATAGTGTCTTTCTTATAAGATTTAAACAATTCTTTTCCCTTAAACGTTAACAGAAATAACATACTTATAGACTTGTGTGACTCATTAGTTTAAGACTCACCCAGAAAAGAAGATAACCTCCTCTTGATATTTCAGGTTCTTGATCAGACTCAGGAGTCAGAACTGAACTTACTCTGTTGGGCTCTTGGGGACTCTCCCCCCTGTGGCTAGCCCTGAGCATCTTGAGCAAACTTCCAACCCTCTCTCTGCATTTAAGGCCATCCCAGGGCAGATGGGGACATGTGATTAGAAAGTTGTGGGCTTACAAAGTGACAAGGTACAACATGTGGCAGAGAGGGGCATCTAATTTGTTTGTTAGGTGGTAAACAGCTCTGAAATATTTTAAGACAATTATTATACAAAGAGTATTATGATGGTAATTAGCATAATGATGAAATACAAACACAGGAAATGAGGGAATGTATTTTTAATCATCTGATGCTAACATGGTTAAACCAAACAGAAGAAGTAACAGATTACTCGTTAGAAATGGCAGTTACTCCTGCATTTAATATGCTTCAGCCAATGCAGGATGTTTAATCGTCTTCATATGAGATAAAGGAATCTTACAGATGCATGAAATGATGCTTCCCACATTCTTTTGGTGCATTGAATCTATGTTTAGCTTGCACTAAGAGGAAACAGCGGCCTGGCTGTATACACTGTACTAAGGTTTATATTGTAAGCTTTCAACAGAAAAAAGCTTGTATTTCCTCTCTGCCAACTCAGTCTTCCTCATTGTAAGAAGAAGCTGTAAGGGGGATGGGTTTCATGACACAATGGTTGCAGCTAATCATCTTCCCTTGTAGGTGATGCACGTCCTGCCAGATGTGGGAGACACAGATTCTCTTCAGTGATAGACAGCTAGGGAAACGGTAAACAAAGCTGTTAAATCTGGAGGTGTGTCTAGAAGGTATGGTACATCCCTAGGTGTTTATATTCTCAGATAGAAACTGCCCCATGGGAATAGCCTCATATGATGGCAAAGATAAAAGCTAATAATAACTGCACAGTTTTCCATAAATTACGGAGTCTTTCCAAACCCCGTTTCCTTCCGCCGATGTGTATGTGTGTGTTTCTGTCCTGCCGACATCATCAACAGGAAGAGCGAGATGTAAACTCTGGAGGTGGCAGTGTAGCCTCAGACAGAGCATACCTTTGAGAAGCAGGAAGCTCTTCCAGGAAGGGGGGGGGCTGTGGATAGCCCCACTTCTTTGCAATTGTTTATACAGAGTTATTGTAAAACATCTCGGGGGGGGGAGGATTCTGGTTTGGGAGGAGGACCTTGAGACAGATGAAAGTTTAATTCGGAAAGAAATTAGCAACGTGTTCTTCCCAGAGATGAGTCGTTAAGCACATGTTGGGGATAAGGGGATGAGGTTTTTTTTTTTTTTTTTTCTGTCTTATTGTAGTGTAAAAATTCCATCTTCATTAGATGAGGTTTTCAGGTATTTTAGAGTATTGAAGGGAGTTTCCTATGAAACTATATTATCAGCGTATATGCTATGCTTATAAATTCACTTTTAAGTACCAATCCATACAACATTATTGAACATTAAAATAGGTCTGCTACTTCAAAGTTTTATATGGGGGTGAATAAGCCTATATTTTCTCTACTTGAAACTTCTCATGGTTAGGATATTACTAACTTGAAAATATGAATGGGGTAGGTTCAAGGATGAAAGTCATGATTTGTTGCCATCTTAGCGTGATCCATGTGTCTGTACCGTTTTATCACACGCCTTTATCAAAGAGTCTCATTCAATCTTCATCTTGTAATGGTTACCGTCGTTGTCCTTACATTAGAAATGAAGAAATATAGCTTGGAGACATGCATCATTTTACTGTAGTTCTGAAAGATGATCACAAACTGAGTGGCTCAAAAACACAGATTTGGGCCACCCAGAAGACTCAGCAAGTAAAAGTGCTTGTGTGCCTGAGTTCAATCCCTAAACTTTTATAAAGGTGGAAGGGGAACCAACTCTTAAGAGTTGTCCCCTGACCTCTGCCCATAGAAGCACCATGGTACATGCATGCAAACGCATGAGGCATATACTCAGACATACACACACACGCACACACACACACACGTACAAACACACAGATAATAACAACAATGAAGGGATAATATAGCCTGCTGTGCATGCCCTCTTTAACAGCTGCTCTGTCTTATACAATGCTGTACCATAGGTCCTAGAGTAACAAGGCCTCTTGACATTGGATTGCGACTTCTGAAACTCTAAACTGAAGTAAACCTTCTCTTCAGACTCATTGCCTCAGACATTTTTTTTTTGCAATACCAAAAATCTGAATAACTTAAGTTTGCTAGTTTAAACTCCATTCTAATGATCTAATTTTAACTTAAACCTCTCACTAAATGCACTGCCTTAAAATGCTGCCACATCCTGAAATACTGGGTATTAAAATTTCCACACATAATTTAGGAAGTGAACAAGCAGATGTTAATACTTAAAAAAAAACCTCTATTTATTAATTTATAACTGTGTGTGTGTGTGTGTACATATATGTATGTATGAGGGGGTACGTGGTACAGTGGGTGTGTGGAGGCCAGGGGACAACTATGGGAGTCAATTATAGTCTTTCATAATGTAAGTTCTGGGGATCAGACTCATGATGTTAGACTTGTTGACAAACACCATTACCAACTGAACAGTCTCATTGGCTTGAAGGTGAAACTTTCTCAAGGTTATAGACAGAGTATTATTAAACCAGGTTGAAAATGTCTTCCCTATAAATGTAGGAGTCTTAACAGCTTTCCAAGCAGCGTTTGTTTCATTGACTTCATCACTGTATTACTATACAGCTAGTATGTGATAGACAGTGGTGTGGGTGCTTATGAAAAACTCTTGACCACGGTTCCCAAGTTCTTCACCTTCCTGAAGTCTTAGAACAGATACACAGCCAACAGCAAAGTGAAAACATGGTGGAGAAATTATGTACATACAACAAGTGGCACACGAGACACAAAAGGACAATGCAATGGAGCCATTGCAGGGCAGTGGGTAAAATGGAAGTTCGCTTTAAAAACAATGATTCCAAAAATTTTCTCGTAAAATGTAATCGTAGCTGAGACTGAGAAATGGAGAAGGTGCCAGTTTCAAGACAAGACTGGAGAAAGTATTCCTACAGAGGGGAGAGAAAGATGTAAGCAGGAAGGATCAGGCCTCATAGCTTAAAGAGAGCTGTGTCTCCATGTATCATGGTCATGCTGCTCAGAATGGCCATAACTGATAGCCTGCTTCTCTTTGGAAGGGTATGTGTTGCATATTAAGAATGTGCAGCAACTATACACTCTTTATCGATCCTCAACTTCCACAAGAAGATTTCACAGGTGTCATTGTGCTAGCATGTAATCTATCTATCTATCTGTCTATCTATCTATCTATCTATCTATCTATCTATCTATCTATCTATCTATCATCTTTCTATGTATCTACCATGTAGCTAGCTAATATCTAATTTTATCTAGCATCGTCTTGATAGCATCTATATCCCTACCTGTAGGCCATGACCTTTTCCTGGGTCAAATGATCCTTTCACAGGGGTCACATATGAGCATTGGAAAACACAGATATTTACATGACAATTTATAACAGTAGGACAATTACATTTATGAAGTAACAACAAAATAATTTTATGGTTGTGGGGGGGGTTCACTACAAAATGAGGAGCTGTTCTGAAAGGTCACAGCATTAGGGAGGTTGAAAACTGCTGCCCTGTATCTATCATCTATCATCTGTTTAACCCCAGGTTTTATTTAAGTGTAATCCGATCCAAAGAGTCTCCTGCTCCACCAAGTGACTGAACGTATCTGTATCAATAAAACATGCCAGATGTTGAATAGCTCATCCCTTCATTCACTAAACACTTAAAGAGAACTTGGTTATGTTTGTTTATACAGGCTGGCAGATAATGCCATGTTCTGATAACTCAAGTAAGAGCAGGCAGGTCCTCACTGGCTGTCAATGTGACAAGTGTCCAGTCAGTATTTTATTTCCAGGACTATCTATAAACCCACAACAGGGAACTATGCAGCACCGTTTGAGATGGGTAACCACATCCCCATAGTTCATCGCATAGTGATCTGGGCATTTTACCACAGTGGAGAGCAAGCACGCAGAGGGGAAAACAGTAGGGGCACAACCGGTGTATACATTCTAACCCTGTGCCTTTGAACATGCCATTCTCTCTCCTTCAATGCCCACTCCCTGGATCATCTCATTTATTCTCATCATTGCATTTTCATCTTTTACAGCTCAAATCAGTCAACTGACACTCAGTATGTTTTTTTTTCCCTTTGTCCTAAATCTCTTTGTGTCTTCCTGTGAACACTAGACTTCACTTTACCTCTCTCTGATCACACACTGGTTCCACAGAGATCAGCATCTATTCTCTATTATTTTGTCCCTTCCATGTTTATCTCTGTGACTGTCTCATGTATTATCCACCTATGCTTCCGCTGGTTGATAATGAACCCTGAGAGCAGGAGCAGATCCTGGATCCCATTGCCTGGGTCAAAGCAGAGCATCATCGCTCAGCCCATGTTCCAGTGAAGGGATGATTGAGTGGGATGAACTCTTAGATTGATCCGAGGAAATGTGTGACTCTGTGAATGGTACAATGTGACTTATATTCTACTCAGTACTTGGCTACCAGTGATTTACTTTCTTGGAGACAAGAGATATGAAATTGCTAGAGAAAAGCCAATTCTAAAGGAAAATCCCCAGGGAAAACCAGGGAGACGTGAACTCCCAACCTGGTTTTAGCATTAATTGGGTTCACTGGCTTGAGGCAATCACTCAGTTTTCATTCTTTTCAGAATTAGCCCTCATGACTCAGAATTATAATACTGTCCTGCAGTATTATTGGAATATTTAATTAAATAATGTTTCCAAAGTAAAATGGCAAAAAGAAGCTCAATATATACGAATCAGTCATTATTAAAAAAGGCAGCTACTCATTTTTTAACCTAATTAAGGGAGTTTTTTGAAAGTAAGGAAAGCTAAGAGTTATGCCTCAACTTCTTGCAAAGGTCTAGCGTGTCTAACCCCAATTGAAAACTGTAGATCAGGTTTCCGAAACTCTGAACCTGAGAGTCTTTTATTTACATTGGTTGCCATAGGAGACACTGAATCCTATACTGAGGGTCACAATGACCCTTCTCTGAAAAAGCATATTTTCACCCAATGAGGTACTTTCAATTTCTCAGAATGTCAATGAAAGGGTTTTCTACATAATATTAAAGTATAAATTAATAGTATTCTCACTGGGAGTGTTGTTTCCACAAGGCTACTTCAGCAGATGGACCAGCTGTGGTGTGGCAACATGTCTCAGCTCTAGCCTTAGGGAGGCTAAAGATTCACAGGGCATCCTGAGTTGATTTCAGGAGGCCAACCACACCAAAACACATGGGAAGGATGTGAACCGGATATGTGCAGGTGTACCTCATGCTATACTCTCATGACATGTTTGCTGAGTGAGGACACGTCATCATTTTCCCACTAGTGTCAGTCAAACCCTTCCCCAAACTTCTGAGTCATGAAAGGCTTGGGGCTATTTTCCAAGCTTGAGCAACAAGGATAGAGTTCCTTCTGCATCCTTTCCCCCACCTCCTATCTTCTCTTCTTCCCCGGAACAGTCCAAGAAAAATATCAAGGGCTAAGACTATATGTAGAAACACAGCAGAGAACAGGGATGATCCTCGGATCCAGGCATGGGCCAGAATGCTTGTTACATTTTCTGAGTTGTCTTCCTGTGAGCACCAGACCTCACCCTACCTTTGTCTGATCACGTACTGGTTCCACGGAGGTCAACTGCCATTCTCCCTCTATGCATACTTTCCAGTCAATTCACTACTATCTACCTTGTTTCTTCAAGCAGAGGCTCTTTGGAGAATGATGAGTGATACATTTCTTTACTATAGCCGACATGTGTGAGACAAGAAGTGAGACTTTTTCTCCCAACCTTCTGGAAGACATGTAAGCTGCAATTACTTGAGTTCCATGGGCCACACTAGGACATTCTATCTTTCTGCTCCTGGGTTACTTCTACCCAAGTGTGCTTATCTCCTTTCATTTTGTAGTCTTTTGAAAGACAAATTATATTGTCAATGAGTTTCTGAAGTCCTTGCATCACTGTGTACCAAGTGAAAGACCCAACACCATAATTTGGAAAACCAATTTGGCAAACAAATCCCTTCCTAATCTAAGCCTCCCTTTCTTTTGTAGAGCAATCCCCCCCCCCCTTCACAGAGAAATAACTGAATCTCCTATGCTTCTAGATCTTGGATGTAGCATTCTGAACTCCCAGACAACAATTTGCAATTTCAGAGTCACTTGGGGATATTACCACCCCAGACAAATCTGCTCACAAATCTAAGAGGAGATTTTGAAGGATTTTGGGGGAGTAAAACTTATTCAGTACCAAGAGCTCTCAGCCTTGACTCTTAGGGCCAAATACTGAAATCCCTAGAGGAACTTTTAAAACTCCACTGTGAAGCTCACACTCACATCCATTCCATTAGAATCTCTGAGCATGAGGCTCAGTCACAGGAGCATTTTACAGTTTCCAGCCTGCTTCCAATTTTATGAAGCAGTGGCCTCAAGGGCTCTTTCCTACAATCTGTGGATAACCTGTTTCTAATTCTGCAACTCTTAACCTAAATGTAATGTTCTTAGCCATCTTTTTAGAGACAGGTGCTTCTGTTGCATGCTCATGTAACGCCCTTGGGCCAGGATGACTCTGGCACAACTCTCTGTTTGTTCATCTCTATCCCAATCTTACACTGAGTTTTTGCAAGAGAGAATGCACAGTGCCCTCAGAGGCTATGGTAGGACCTGTCCGACAGGAAATGTGTAGCTATGACTAATGTTACCTTGTGTCCAGGACCGTGCTTAAAGCGCCAAAGGGTTTGGGATTCCATGTTCTTCATAATGCTGTTCTAAAATCCCATCTTTACTCCTTTCTATAGATAAAATATAGTCTCAGTCTTCAAACCTATTCTCTTGTCCTTGAAACAGTAACATGGGTATCCAGAGAAATAGGGGGAGATTCTATTCCTCTTACTGTTTAATATAGGGGAATACTCAAAGTAAGAAATATTTGCATCATTTTGGGTCCCCAAATCAGAAAAACAGATTCATCCAGAAGATCTGAATGAAATCTTTGGAGAGTTTATTTAAAAGACCCTAAAAGTGTGGTACACACTGACACAGTACTGTATTTATTGGAATAAAATACTTCTTTCTTAGAATAGAATCATATGACTAACTTAGATGCTTTCCCTAGGATTCCCAGTAGCTGTGTAAATTTGGGCAAATTATTTACCTTCTCTGAAGCTGAGTCTTTTTCCCATCCACTGAATGTAGACAGTAAGATTATGTGCTTCAGAAAGTTGTAGAAATTTAGATGGTAAGTACCTGACTGAGTTAGGGTTTCACTCTGTGAAGAGACCAGAACCATAGCAGCTCCTATAAAGCACAGAATTGGATTGGTACTGGCTTACAGAGTCAAAGGTTTAGTCCATTCTCTTCATGTCAGAAAGCATTACAGTGTGCAGGCAGACACGGTGCTGGAGAATGAACTGAGAGTCCTACATCTTGGTCAGGAGACTGAGTCCCACACTAAGTGTAGCATGAGCATAGACCTCAAAGCCCACCCCTACAGTGACACATTTCCTGCAATAAGGTCATATCTACTCAAACAAAGCCACCTCTCCTAATAGTGCCCCTCTCTATTAGCCAAGAATTCACACATGAGATTATGGCGGACATACCTATCAAACCACCACTGTCCTCGCATACTTAGTGCAGTGTAGTGTATTACTGTGTACTTTCTATATTAGATATAGTATTATATTGCTATGGTGATATAATAGCAAATATTTGTTGCTATTATATTTAGCAACAAAGAGTATGAACCCCAGGGAAGAATTGGTTCTGGTGGCAAATGGGTCAACACAAAAGAATTCATTAGAGAGGGCATCCTGCGGAGCAAGGATCCACTTCTTAGCCATGGGTGTTTACATTATAAAGTCAACTGGAGTTTGCACAAGCTTCATTTCTCTTAACAACTCGCATTTGGCTTTGTGTAATAGTTGTCCCTATCCATGAATACATACAATGGCTTTTTGTTTCCTGTACACGTTCTTATTTTTTTTTCTTCCTTCTCTCCTTATATATGAGCAGGTGGGGCATAAAATTCTGAAGCTGTCATGCCCAAGTTAAATAATAGATCAGAGTTTCTGATTTCCTCAACTTCTTATTAATAAATTGTTAACTTGCGCCAATCATCTTTGCTGGGTTTCTAGTTGATTTATATTCATAAGATGCCTTTTTAAAATCATTGGAAACAGATGTCTAATAAGGAGATTATTATGATATGAACAAAGCTCTGGAGTGTAGTAGGGATATTAAAGTCTGTTTATGGTGGCTTTAAAAAGTTATTCAGTTCCATAGAAAATGATCTTTTATCACTGCAGATGGTATGACTTCAGCTATGAAATGTAAGGTATTTGCTGAGGAAAGGAACACCAGGTTGAGTATGTTTGGGGAATGGAGGATGATCAAGAGGAGTAGTGTTTGTATGTGTGTGCTGCACGCTTGTGTATAGACAGTTGGTTAAGTTTATATATCAGAAAATACATATACATCACAGCACACTTAATAAAATTCTGTCATAAATTCCTATGTGTGCCTGTGGGTTATGTTCATGTGTACAAGTTTGTGTGTGTGTGTGTGTGTGTGTATGTGTGTGTGTGTGCATATTTCTATGGATATGCATACATTTGTATATACATGAGTGTCAGGACTAGAGGTAAGTGTCCAGTGTCTTACTCTATACTTCTCGCTCTCAGTTTGTGAGACATGGTCTATCATTGAATCTGGAGCCCACTGATTTGGTGACACTAGCTGGCCAGCAAACTCCAGGAATCCTCTTTTGCAAACACTGGGGTTAAAGGGGCGCTCCCCCTACTTTTAACATGGGTCCCCATACTCGTGTGTTGGACACTTTATGAACATTTCACCAACTGTGCTATCTCCCCAGCTCTTAAAATCTGTTACTCCCCCATCTTCAAACTTTATTCTGGGTTTTTGAGATATTTTCTGTTAAAATTTGTTTTCCTTTCTTTGATCAATATCTTTCCTAAATAGTCCCTATATTAAAATAGTTGTGTACTCACGTCAGCTATGA
The DNA here is from genome assembly GCF_900095145.1 of Mus pahari. Taxonomy (NCBI): domain Eukaryota; kingdom Metazoa; phylum Chordata; class Mammalia; order Rodentia; family Muridae; genus Mus; species Mus pahari. The sequence goes on along the minus strand of NC_034600.1, from coordinate 40,989,803 downwards.
TTGACAAACCAATCAGACGACTCTGCTGTCAGAAATAATGATAACTAGCTTCATCTCAGGGCCCAGGTGTAAGTTCAGAGGAAGCAGGTTCAAATGCTCAATATGTGCTTGACTGAGACTGCAATTGGCTTCTGGATTCAGATCCCACTGCAAGGACTAATTGTGTTCCACAGGGCCCACCGACATCTCTTTACTCTATACAGCTCATTCCCGACATGGAGGGGATGTTGTGGATCCTGTGACCATGATGCTCTATGGTGGAAATGGCATTGGCATGACTCCAAAACCTGCTCAAATGTTTACTGACCATTGAATAGGGATTTAGGTGTCTCATCCTCTAGGAGCTTTGGGTTAGAGTCACGTTCTGGTCTTTTATCCTTGTTTATGAATAATGTCAGGCTAAAGCAAGAAGTCAATGTTGGTGTATTGAATTTACTCAGATCCTTGGGTTCCTATGGTCCAACCAATCAATATAAATCCACGATCACTGCCACTATCTCCTTTTAGTGTCTTCATAGAAGTCAGTGTGGCGATTTATAGCATATCACAGATCTCTCCCCACTCTCCCCTTATGAGCATCCCCTGCACTAATGCTAATTACACTGAGCATGTTGCATTTAGTCTCTTTCACTGTGTCTTTTAAACTATGGCCTCAATAGCATGGGCTCAGCCCAAGTCATTTAATCTGATGATTGATCGCTTTTGTCACATGGGCTCCTGCCACCTCTACTGGAAGAGTCAATTATGGGAAGCTCCTTAGATAGAGATCTTGAAAGGATGCAGTTCTGGTCACAGTCAATATTCAAACCAATACTCTGTACTACACTTAAAACTTGAGCCAATGCCTCTCTATTGCTTTCACCCTGCCCAGCTTACAAACAACTAACTCCAGTTTGGAAACCCATACTGAATTCTCAAGTAGTACCTGGGTAGAAAATGAGCTACTTGTGTTTCTTTACTAAGTCTGAGCTATACTGCATATCAATTTTTGATAGCTAAATACCAAGAAGGATTTTGTTGACAACAATGAAATGATGGGGTGATAGGAAAGAACAGAGTGTACGGGAAGTGGAAACACATTTTTGAGGGGGCATCACACAGCCTAGGCAGGCAACTCAAGCTTGAGACCACCCCATCCCACAAGTCCAGTGCCACAAGACAGGGGTAATCAATAGCAGTCCTGAGATAAGCTCAGACACCCAGAGACCCCTAGAGCCTCTGAGATGAGCAAGGAAGTGGTAAGGAGTTGGAAGAGAAAGAGAAGCGGAAAGGAAGTGTGCACAGTGAAGAGAGGTAGAACTGGAGACTTGAGGGTAGTAAGGAACAGTCTGATGTGAGCGGCCAGCAGTGCCACCTGAGTCTATGCTGAGGTCCTGGCCCTTGCTACTGCTGAAGGCCATGTCCAGGTCAGTGACCCTGCAGTAGGTGGGAAGGGGTTATCTGTTACCACCAAAGGCCATACAGACATCTCTGGTCTGAGCTTCTGCATGGGGCCATCTTGGTGTGTGAAGGCTGTCCCCTTATCTGGTCCTTAATATGACATGTCTGGTATTCTCTTAAGAAGGGGGTGGTACAAAAGTTACATGTACACAAAGAATGGCCATACAAGGACACAGAGAAAAAACAATACTCTTGAGTTAATTCATGAAGCTTGAGAAGAAACCACACCTACTAACCCCCCCAGACTATGAGAAAACAAATTTCTGTTACTTAAATGACCCAGACTCTGGTGCTATATAATGACAACCTTGATTCACCTAAAGAAAAACATCCATGATGAAGTTAAAGCAAATTTTTCTGAAAGAGAAAGAGATGGCCACATTACTTTTATTTCATTTTTTTATTGCTTGGGTATATCTTACTCATGTTCTATGAAGTTGATGTGGTCTTTATGTATAAGATTACATTGTAGATATCTCTAATTTTTACCTTTAAGGGTGCTTCCACTTTTATCAGCTTTCTTTTTCACAGGGGCCTCTTCAGATGATACTCTCCTCTTTATACATCAAGGCATGAGATTGGGTGGAGAATGGGCTCTACATCAAACATCTCGGAGTTTTCATATCCATAAATGCCTGAGAAACTAACATGTTTGTTTTCATAGCTTTGCATTCGTGTAGAGGGAAACCCAGAATAAAAACAGTGATATTATTGAATGCCCCTTTTAATTTCTCTGTCCACAGTACTTGATCAAAAATCTGCATCCACTTAAGGGGTGCAGTAAAACATGATTTATGATCATGAAAGATTCCCTGTGAAAACTATAAAGTGTTTTATGCATCAAAGGCACGCGGTTCAACTGTGTACGTTCAGTTCTGTGTGCTGTGGAAGATTATGGCTTGAAAAAAAAGATGCTAAGTGTAAGTTAAGGCTTAAAATTCTGCTCAGAGAATAGCATCCTCTATGAAACTCTGTCACAACCATCTGTCAAGGCAGCGGAGCTTATGTATGAAGAAATAAGACCCTCAAATAAGCCTCTGCCAATGGGAACAGCCTCGGGGACCCTTCTACTTCAGGCTCCCCCATCTGCTACACTCTCCCTTGCAGCTCAGAGAGCTTAAACTTTCTTGAAATTGTTTAGAACTGTCTGTCATATCAACTCCCAGTCTCCTCCCAAAGGCCCGGAGCATAGGTTCCATGCTTTCTTCAATTATACTTCAGTTGTTTGTAGTTGTATTTAGTGTACTATTGAATAAAGCTGGGTTACAGGCAAGACGATACACTCTTTACAAATATGGTTTCCCTTCCTTTCTATCCCCTTTTCTTGGTCCATTTTTTCCCCACTTACCTAGGTATATGTCAGCTGCAACTACAGTAGCAAAAAAAAAACCCTTTATTTGTTTTTCTTTTTTTCACTCTCACTTACCAGATGCCTTGGCTTTTCTAAAACAGTCTTACACCGTGTCAAAGAGGGCTAACAACACTGAAATCCTGAGGATTGAATGGGGCAGGGCAGACTCTGGCTCCCAGACAAGGACTTGACATATGATCGTTGTCACAGGTATTAGTTAACGAAGACCCCAGTTCCAGTCAGGCTCCAGTATGGCTTTCATAGACACATGTTACTTGTGAGTTGTGGCAATAGGACTTGTTATAGCTGCAAATTTATGGGGCTTGTTGTGGATATTTTCTAATTAACCACTAACTCAAAGATTTATTCACTGCATCTTAGACACCATGTGGGCTCAGTATTTAGTACTCTCTTTCTCTCTAGACTTTGATACATGCATTAGAACATGTCACCTTTGGCACTGATATTCTTTTGATATGTAACAACGTTTCATGAGTGACATGGCAGACTCGTTTGTGAACGTCTGATTGCCATTATTATATGTTCTTGGTTTTGTTTAGCTCTCAAGGTTACTTGAGTTCAGCAGCTCACCATATGAGTCACCAACAGATTATGTTTTGTCACAGCAGACAAAAGTGTCATTTTGTAAGACACACTTTTATATGTGGCTAGGGTTCTTTCACCTTCAGGACTTGCAAATCACAGTGTAAGGTTTCTCTGTTTTAATGCGCTAAACTTCTGATCAATATTGATGCCTTTCTAGGTGTTTCTAAAAAGAGATTGGAGCTTTGGCAAAAGTCTTACATTTCTTGCAACGTATCTGCCTACTCCTCTCCTTCCATAGAGTTTTGGGCTATGTCTTTGGTGTTATTGTCATTAATTTGATTTTCTCTATGAGTGATTTGCCTGTATGCAATGCCTGTAGAGGCTATAAGAGGGCATCACATCCCCTGAAACTGGGGTTATCTGTCACATGGGTGCTGCGACTGAAACCAGGGTCCTCTGGAAGAACACTTATCAATCTTAACTGCTTAGCCATCTCTCTGCAGCCCTGGGTTACATCTTTTTTTTTTTTTTCTTACATACTCCACTGTAGTAAATTGTGAAAGGATAAAGAAGTCTCTGTTGCCATGGAAACACATATACATAGTCATAGGGACATGAATACAGTCATAATATATTTACATATATGTATATCTATAACTGTATCCTGTCCTATATAGACTCCATTAATACATATTACTGGAGATGCAGTTAATGACATTAAATTTCCTCACTTGGCTGATAGCTGGTTCATTGGACAAAGCAGCTCTAATACATTTGTGGTTCAGGAGACAAGTACATACCATTAAAGGACCTTCCTGGGTATCATATGATATGGCTTCCTTCAGGTAGATCCTCCTACTTTATTCTTTGCAAATGAGAGCTAGAGGTACAAACTGCCTGCTTTTTCTTTTTTAATTGCCTCCCTCTTTAGTTCCACATTAGGCTAATCAATAGCCGTGAGTGCATTTTGCTAGGGACCCAGATGCATGTATTAACTAAGATACCAACGGCAGACTACAGAAAGAGTTGTAGATGAGGCTCAGAAAAAACAAAACAAAACAAAACAAAACAAAACAAACAAACAAACAAAAATGAACTTGCCGACACTAGAAGGTTCATCAGACCCTTACTTGAGATTTCAACACAGTGAGCCTTCATGGCCCTGACTCCCCGGCTGCCCACTCTCTACTCTCCAGGCACTGGCACACACCTGCCTTCTAGATTATTTGCCACTGCATCTCCAAATGGTTATTTGCTATTTAACATTTTCATCTCAAAGCCTTTCCCCTGCTCCCTACTATTCTTCTCAGGACTTGTTCTCTCATATTTTTGCACCAAAAGGTCACCTTCTCCCTTCTCCTAGATTTCCTGCCTTCAATGTACCCAGGTGACATTGCATACTTGTTTAAATTATCCCCAGTCAGTGTGCATTTCCTTACCATGTTTCCTATATGACTGACTGATGCACAGCTGAGCTTTCAATGACACTGTACTGGTCCTGTTCTTATTGTCCCAAGTGCATAGTTACACATGAACATGGAGAACTGTAGCTCTACTTAGAGCACCTTTCTGAAACTCACTACTGCCTCTTTATGAAAGACCCTTTAAGAAAGTCAGTAGTCCTTTACAAGGAGAAACACATCACCCCTGCAGACACTTTTGAGAAGTCTTGTAAACAACCGATTGCTTTCCCTGCTTAGCTCATGCTCACAGCTCCTAGAGGTGTATTCTTTGCCATTTTGCATATGGAGAAACAGAAACCCAGAATGGTTACTCAGTACTGAAGAAACAGGAAATCAGAAGGAGGTCCACAAATAGAAGCCATGTTGACGTACAGCTTGAGGGTAAAGCACGATTCCTGGAGGTATGAAAGAGTTTCACTCCACCCCTTTTCTCCTAACACTGAAAGGTCTACATTTCCAAGCAATCTTAGATGTGAAAATAGGCATAACTGTGGATTCTATTTCCAGCCACATATCCAGATGGTTCTTACATTAGCATGGCATTGGACCTTTCTCCAGACCAAAATAACAACAACAACAACAAAAATTAAAATAACATAAAATACACACACACACACACACACACACACACACACACAAAACAACTCCTCCAGTTCAGAATCCATCAATGAACTAGGGTAACTAGGCATGGTATTCTAGATTATTGCTAAAACACTTTGATAGCAGCATCAAACAGTATCTCAATGAACAGGTTAACCGAGGTCCTAATAACTTAACCAGTAAATAGAAGCTGGTCCTTGTGTTCTGAAAATGGGATTGGAAAAATTAACTAAGCCAGTTCACTTATCCTAAGTAATTTCTGTGAGTCTGTGAGGAAGTTATTTTCAGATCACTCCCCGGAACACCAAGATATCTTCCTGAAGCACTTCAGTGTATAGGAAGTCAACATCATTATCTTCAAGGTCTCTTCATTGTTTGAGTAAGCCAAACTTCTGTTTTACTAGAAACTTTAAATGGAACATCCTTTTAAGTTTTCATTGGGCTTTAAACTCTCTATCATGAAAGATCAATAGCAGCTACCCCAGCGTGGGAAATACATCCATTTGAGACGTCATATGACCACTCAGAGGTCTGAGAATTTTCCTCAACATAACTCATCCTAACGATTGAAGAAAATATGAGGAAACAGAAGGGCACTGTGTGGCAGGATTTTCCCCATCCAATTTATTTAAATATTAGTGCAGCAGAAGGACTGTGATTGGACAGGAAAAAGGAGGCAGAGCTAAGAGTCGGAGAGGGAGAGAGAGAGAGAGAAGTCAAGATGGAGGTAAATGGACAGGAAGAAGATCCTGATCCCGTGTGGTTTTAAATAGCTACAGGTAGTTATGAATATCATATATAGGAATAGAATAATTGGGATAACTTGTCTGATCTAGGTGGGCAGCTTGTATCATTTATCAATTGGCTTTGAAATTATTGTGAATTGAGAATTTATTGATATATAAATCTGACTTGTTAATTAAGCTTCTAGAGTTTTGTTTTACTGGGTTACTGGAAGGTGGGACAACCGACCACAGAGGGATTATGACTAAGTGTGTGGGCGACTCTGAGGCAGTGAACTGGATCAAGTGGGGAACACCATGGTCTGTCGCTGATGGGACTGGTCCAGAGGCAGAGGCCCAGCAACTGTGCCAGGACAGAGAGTTGCCAAGTGGTAGCGTGGGAACTTGCAGGTCGATTTTTAATATTTCCTGAAACAGCACTGTCATGCCCAGCATCAATTCATAGGTCAGTTAGTTTGAAAATAAATTGGATATACATCAAGCAGATCTGGGATGGGATCAGGATTGAAACTCTTCACAATAATGGTTGTAAAATACAAACAAATAGCAATAAACAGTGCTGCTTATCTCTCTGGGCTTCAAAAGGACACTACTACTCAGCTAGGTTTCTTAGAGCAAAAGAATGTCCCCTCAAGATGCTGCAGAAAGTCTGTAAGATTCAGTGCTTTTGGAGATTCAAGAGGAGTCCATGCTGTGCCTTTGTCCTGGATTTTGATATTGGCCATCAACCTACAACATTGCTTATCTTAAGGAACCGTCACCCTGTTCTCTGATATTTCACTATAATCCCTGAATGTCACGGTCATGACAGTGGCAGTCATCAATTAGCTTTTTCCCAGAACATATATGTCTTCACCTGTACTTTTTTTTATAAAAGTGTGTGTGTGTGTGTGTGTGTGTGTGTGTGTGTGTGTGTGTATGGTTATATGCATATGTGAAAATGTGAGACTATGTGACTATGGGTGTGAAACAGCATCTATATAGAGAGGTCAGAGGAGGACAACCTCTGGCATTGACCCTCGCTCTTCACCTTGGTCGAGACAGGTCTTTTGTGGGTTGATGCTGTACAGGGTTGTCTTGCAATTGAACCTTTGGATATTCTGATGTCCCCACCTCTCATCTTTCCATGGGGACAGTGAGATTACAGATCTATGGTCCTATGTACAGCCTCCAGTGAGTTCTCGGAGTCAATCTTGGGTCTTCCCACTTGTATAGGGGAGCTTTCCCCACTGTGACACCTGCCTAACACCTCCACTTCTTCTTCTAAGGATACTAGTCAGTTGAATTTAGGGGTCACCATAACACAGTGTGACTTCATCCTCACCAATTACATCTGTGAAGGCTCCCTTTGAGGTTTCAAGTGTGACTTGGATGGATGCTGCCCCCTGCTATTGAAGCAGTACAATCCTTTTAAGAGTTGTCTATAGTTCATTATCTCAGAGTTCTGCGGAGACCACAGGGCATAGTCAAAAAGGAGCTGGACTTGGAATATATAGGGCTGATTTATTACATGACTGCATTGATCTTAGACTTTATCGTTCATCACATGTAAGAGGCCTGGAGCAACTCAGGAATCCTCATCACAGATCTTAACAGGCTCTTAAGCCTATATTACTTTTCTGAAATTGTACACCAATTGCAGTGTCAGGCATACTTATGCTTTCTCCAAAGGAGAATTTTCAGGTTTCCCCCCCCCCCATAAATTCCTCCTAAAAGTCCTTGAAACAAAGTACTATGTACAACAATATCAAATTGTCTGAGAGCTCCACCAATGTCTTCTGCTGTCTGAATCTTGATCTGGCCTGCCATTGCGAACTCCTCGGGATATGATTCATCCACAGTTTCCCCGTAGCACGCTGAACATCTAGCTTCTACGATAATTTGAGTTTGATATGTTTCTGGCCCATTGATTGTCAAACTGTTTTGTTCTACTACGGGAGCCACAGGTAGATAAGCTCTCACTTAACTCCTGTTTTATGCCATAGAAAATGCAAAACGAAACATTAGCTCGAAGAAAACAAGCTAATGTCGATATAAAGAGAAGAAAGAAGCACATTTGAGCAGATTTCCAGCTCGATATGCAGGGTCTGGTATCAAAGCCTTTGGGAATAAAACCAGAGCTGGTACACGGAGTGTACATGGGGTGGAGGAGGAATAGAGGAGCTGAAGACATGTGGGGTCTTTCTGTGGGCTTTGCTGCTCTACGCGAGGATTCCTGTTGCCCTCTAGAATGGACTATCACTCAGTTGATGCTACAGTGCCTCCCTAATAAATAAAAATACATCAGTTATTAAAAATAATTCTCTCTGATGGTCAACACCACCCGATTGGCTAGTCTCTGCAGTATTTTTTTAAAAGCACACATAGCCTCTGTTGTTCCTGTTAGCTTCTCGGGTATTCACGTGTTAACAGCTGGCTCCACAGGAACCGTGTGTGCTTAGTTTAAGCAATAGGCCATCTGGCCTCCTCTGATTTTTCTGACCTCTTTATTGCACTTGCCCAGTTTTTATTTATTCATCTGTTTAGAGCTTCTGCACTAAGGGAAAGCAGAGGGGGAAGAGACTGTTCAACCACAAGTCTCTTCTGTGTCAGGTAAGAAAGATGTGGCCTTATGAGTGATCTTAGCTCTATACATCTCTTCTCCTCCTACAACCACATACACACACACACACACACACACACACACACACACACACTCACGAAAAAATCAAATGGTGATTTTAATTGGAAATACAGTTTTCTTCAGCAAAGGCTGAATTTAAAATTAAAAAAAAAAAGTAAAAGAGGAAATGAAGAAAATTAATTTCTTCCTAATAATTTAGAATTACTCTTCCTAATTGCTCTAACCTAATTTCTGCCTCTATAAATAGACCATGGGAATATAACAACTAAAGCAGCCTTGTGTCTGATGTTCCTCCTCTAGCCTATAGATGTTCCAGAGACTCATTTATACTTGAGGAAGAATCAATAGTTTCTTTCATGCATTCTTGAACTGATAATACTGAGTGTTCTTTTTAGGACATTATAAAATGCTTGTGAAAAAAAAAAAAGAAAACAAAAAACCTCTCACAAGTGAGTGCTAAGTCTTTCCCAAGAGCAGACTTTCTGCCTAGCCTTGTTAAACAGCAGAGTAAACAGTAATACAGTAGAAACCCCACGGAGCAGGTGGAGTTCCTGGTAACTCTTTTATTTTTTAACAGTCAGGGCAGAGGATAAAAATCCCTGAGTAGAATTGGGAATCCTGAATCTTGATTATACAGGCCAAGAAATCTCTTGAAAGTACACATGAGCACACATACACACATGTGCACATACACACACATGCACATACACACACTATAGAAATAAATAGTAAAATAATGTTAAAGTTATGAAGACAATTTAATGTTCACCCTCCAGTAGAGTTTAATTGTCCTAATACTGCACGAGGCTAGATCTGTTTAGCTCACCCAGAATCTAGCAGAAGCATCTACTTTGGCTTAATTTTTTGGTCTCCTTCTTTAAAAATAGTGTGAATGGGAGGTTACTACAGTGCATCAGAATTAAGGCTAAGGACTTACATTTGACGTAGCCAACTCTATTGATCTAAACTAACTCTGAGGAAAGCAAGCTGTAAGTACCTTCCAATGCCCTCCCTTTTCTAGCTCTAGTGTCCTCAGTAAGAGTCCACCTGAAAAGCACACAATAATAACATTAAAGACACAAAGATGTTTCTTTCAACTTGAATGTGCAAGTGTTGGTGTCTTCTCCACACTAAAATGATGGATACACTACCACAAGGAAGAGGTGGCCTAAGTCAATTTTTGACCAAGTTCGTAAAAAAATGTTTCCTAAAGTAGGAAGTTTTCTGAAAGGCTCTAGAAAAATCCACCAACAGATTGCTCTGAAGGAGAAGGATGAAAGCCTGTCTTACCTGCTCAGAGAGTTGGCAGTTGCAGCTGTCCCTAGGAACTCAAGCTTATTTGTGTGATAAATAACACAGCAGAAGGTCATTAAACATTCATTTGAGTACTCTAAGGGGCTTAGCTTGGTGCTTAAAATAGAAAAAAAAAAACATTTAAAGCAAAAGCCTATGTGTGTTACAGAATTACCCTAAATATCTTCTCTACTCCTCCTGTATACGCCCATGGTCTTACCCTTTCTTGAGAGTAAAGAGTTTTAAACAGTGTAGGTGCTTTGCAGTTAGTCATTGCTACGGACATTTCCTTAGTTTGTTGTCTTTGGAATTTACTGCCAGGAGAATAGACTTGGTCCTGAGTGATCAAGTGTTCCCAAGGGCAATGTGGCAATAGGTAAATAATGACTTAAGTCTCAACACCAGGTGGCACAAAGCTGTGCTAACTTCCCTTAGCACAGCCTGTGGGTCATGACACTTTGGGGGTCAGATATCCTGTATCTTAGGATTTTACTGCTGTGAACAGACAACATGAGCAAGACAACTCTTATAAGGACAACATTTAATTGAGGCCAGCTAATAGGTTCAGGCGTTCAGTTCATTATCATCAAGGTGGGAGCATGGTAGCATCAAGGCAGGCATGGTACAGCTGGAGCTGAGAGTTCTACATCTCCATCTGAAAGCTGTTAGTAGAATACTGGCTTCTAGGCACCTAGGATGAGGATTTTAGAGGCCACACCCACAGTGGCATACCCACTCCAACAAGGCCACAATCTCTAATCCTACTACTCCCTGGGCAGAGCATATACAAAAAACCCTTTATATTCTGCATATGTTTACATTACAATTTATTTTTCATTTTTTATTAGATATTTCCCCTTTCCTGGTTCCCTCTCCAAAAACTCTCTATTCCATCACCCCTCCATCTGCTCACCAACCTACCCACTCCCACTTCCATGTCCTGGCATTCCCCTATACCAGGGCAGTGAGCCTTCTCAGGATCAAGGTCCTTTCCTCCCAATGATGTCCAAAATGGCTACCTTCTACTACATATGCTGGAAACATGGGTCACTCCATGTGTACTCTTAAGTACAGGTTTAGTCCCTGGGAGCTCTGTGGGTACTGGTTGGTTCATATTATTGTTCCTTCTATGGGGCTGCAAGCTCCTTCAGCTCCTTCAGTTCTTTCTCTAACTCCACCATTGGGGACCCTGTGCTCAGTCCAAGGGTTGGCTGAGAGCATTCACCTCTGTATTTGTCAGGCACTGTAAGAGCCTCTTGGGAGACAGCTGTACCAGGCTCTTGTCAGCAAGTACTTGTTGGAATTCACAGTAGTGTCTGGGTTTGGGGACTATGTGGGATGGATCCTGGCGGGGCGCAGTCTCTGGATGGCCTTTCCTTCAGTCTCTACTCCGCACACTGTATCTCCTCTCATGGGTATTTTTTTCCCTCTTCTAAGAAGGACTGAAGTATCCATATTTTGCCTTTCCTTCTTCTTGAGCTTCATTTGGTCTGTGAATTGTATCTTGGGTACTCTGAGCTTCTGGGCTAATATCCACTTATCAGTGAGTGTATACCATGTGTGTTCTTTGATTGGGTTAGCTCACTCAGGATGATATTTTCTAGTTCCATCTATTTGCTTAAGAATTTCATGAATTCATTGTTTGTAATAGCTGAGTACTATTGCATTGTGTAAATGTACCACATTTTCTGTATCCATTTCTCTGTTGAGGGACATCTGGGTCCTTTCCAGCTTCTGGCGATTATAAATAAGGCTGCCATGAACATAGTAGAGAGTCTGTCCTTATATGTTGGAACATCTTCTGGGTATATGCCCAGGAGTAGTATAGCTGGGTCCTCCAGTAGTACTATGTTTAATTTTCTGAGGAACCTTCAGACTGATTTCCAGAGTGGTTGTACCAGCTTGCAATCCCACCACCATTGGAGGAGTCTTTCTCTTTCTCCACATCCTTGCCAGCATCTGATGTCACCTGAGTTTTTGATCTTAGTCATTCTGACTGGTTTAAGATGGAATCTCAGGGTTGTTGTGATTTGCATTTCCCTGATGACTAAGGATGGTGAACATTTTTTTAGGTGCTTCTCAACCATTCGGTATTCCTCCGTTGATAATTCTTTGTTTAGCTCTGTACCCCATTTTTAATAGGGATATTTGGTTTTCTAACTTCTTGAGTTATTATTGGATACTAGCCTCTATCAGATATAGGGTTGGTAAAGATCTTGTCCAATCTTTTGGTTGCTGTTTTGTCCTAGTGACAGTGTCCTTTGCCTTATAGAAGCTTTGTAAGCATAAGCTATTGGTGTTCTGTTCTGGGAAATTTCCCCTGTGCCCATGTCCTCGATGCTCTTCCCAACTTTCTTTTCAGTTAGTTTCAGTGTATCTGGTTTTATGTGGAGGTCCTTGACCCACTTGGAGTTGAACTTTGTACAAGGAGATAAGAATGGATCAATTTGCATTCTTCTGCATGCTAACCACCAGTTGAACCAGCACCATTTGTTAAAGATGCTGCCTTTTTTCTACTGGATGGTTTTAGATCCTTTGTCAAAGATCAAGTGACCATAGGTGTGTGGGTTCATTCCTGGGTCTTCAATTCTATTCCATTAATCTACCTGCATGTTACTGTACCAATACCATGCAGTTTTTATCACTATTGCCCTGTAGTACAGCTGGAGGTTCGGGTGCTGATTCCCCCATGAATTCTTTTGTTGTTGAGAATAGTTTTCCCTATCCTGGGTTTTCTGTTATTCCAGATGAATTTGAGAATTGCTCTTTCTAACTCTATGAAGAATTGAGTTGGAATTTTGATGGTGATTGCATTGAATCTGTAGATTGTTTTCAGCAAGATGGCCATTTTTAATATATTAATCCTGCCAATCCATAAGCATGGGAGATCTTTCCATCTTCTGAGGTCTTTTTTGATTTCTTTCTTTAGAGACTTGAAGTTCTTGTGATACAGATCTTTTACTTTTTGGTTTGAGTCACACCAAGATACTTTATATTTTTTGTGACTTTTGAGAAGGGTGTCATTTCCCTAATTTCTGACTCAGCCTGTTTTTCCTTTGAGTATAGGAAGGCTACTGATTTGTTTGAGTTAATTTTATATCTGGCCACTTTGCTGAAGTTGTTTATCAGATGTAGGGATTCTTTGGTGGAGTTTTTGGGTCACTTAAATATATGATCATATCATCTGCAAATAGTGATAGTTTTACTTCATTCTCTACAATTTGTATCCCTATGACCTCTTTTTATTGTCTAATTACTCTAGCTAGAACTTTAAGTACTACATTGAATAGATAGGGAGAGAGAGGGCATCATTGTCTAGTCCCTGATTTTAGTGGGATTGCTTCAAGTTTCTCTTCACTTAGTTTGGTGATGACTACTGGTTTGCTGTATATTATTTTTACTATGTTTAAGCATGGGCCTTGAATTCCTGATTTTTCTAAGACTTTTAACATGAAGGGATGTTTATTTTTGTCAAATGATTTTCAGCATCTAATGAAATGATCATGTGTTTTTTTTTTCCTTTGAGTTTGTTTATGTAGGGGATGGATGACATTGATGAATTTTCATATATATTGAACCATCCTGCGTCACTGGGATGAAGCCTACTTGATCATGGTGAATAATCATTTTGATGTGTTCTTGGACTTGTTTGGCAAGAATTTTATTGAGTATTTTTGCATTGATATTCATGAGGGAAACTGGTCTGAACTTCTCTTTATTTGTTGGGTCTTTGTGTGGTTTTGTTATCCGTGTAATTGTGGCTTCAAAGAACGAATTGGGTAGTGCTCCTTCTGTTTCTTTTTTGTGGAATAGTTTGAAGACTATTGGTATTAGGTCTTCTTTGAAGATCAGATAGAATTCTGCATTTGTTCTGGTTGGGAAACTTTTTATGGCTGTTTCTGTTTCCTTAAGGCTTATGGGACTGTTTAGATGGTTAATCAGATCCTGATTTGACTTTGGTATTTGGTGTCTTTCTAGAAAATCATCCATTTCATCCGGATTTTCCAATTGTGTTAAGTATAGGCTTTTGTAGTAGGATCACATGATTTTTTGAATTTCCTAAGTTTCTGTTGTTATGTCTCCCTTTTCATTTCTGATTTTGTAAATTTGGATAATGTCTCGGTGCCCTCTGGTTAGTCTGGCTAAGGGTTTATCTATCAGGTTGCTGGTTTTTCTCAAAGAACCAGCTCCTGATTTTGTTGATTGTTTGTATAGTTCTTTTTGTTTCTACTTGGTTGATTTCAGCCCTGAGTTTGATTATTTTCTGCTGTCTACTCCACGTGGGTATATTTGCTGCTTTTGGTTCTAGAGCTTTCAGATGTGCTATTAAACTGCCAGTGTATGTTCTCTTTAATTTCTTTTTGGAGGCACTCAGAGCTATGGGTTTTCTTCTTAGCACTGCTNTCATTNTGTCCCATAAGTTTGGGTATGCTGTACCTTCATTTTCATTAAACTCTAAAAAGTCTTTAATTTTTTCTTTATTTCTTCCTTTACGAAGTTATCATTGAGAGTAGAGCATTGTTTAGCTTCCCCATGTGTTTATGTGAGCTTTCTGGTGTTTTTGTTGCTTATTGAAGACCAGCTTTAATCTGTAGCAATCTGATAGAAGGTATGGGATCATTTCAATCTTCTTATATATGTTGAGGTCTGATTTGTGACCAATTATATGATCAGTTTTGGAGACAGTTCCATGAGGTGCTGAAAAGAAGTTATAATATTCTTTTGATTTAGGATGAAATGTTCTATCGATACCTGTTAAATCCATTTGGTCCATAACTTCTGTTAGTTTCACTGTGTGTCTGTTTAGTTGTATTTACCTGGTCTGTCCCTTGATGAGAGTTGGGTGTTGAAGTCTCCCACAATTATTGTGTGAGGTGCAATGTGTGATTTTAGCTTTAGTAAAGTTTCTTTTATGAATGTGGGTGCCCTTGCATTTGGAGCAGAGATGTTTAGAATTGAGAGTACTTCTTGATGTATTTTTTCCTTAAATGAGTATGAAGTGTACTTCCTTATCTTTTTTGATGACTTTTAGTTGAAAGACAATTTTATCTGATAATAGAATGGCTACTCCTGCTGGTTTCTTGGGACCATCTGCTTGGAAAATTGTTTTCCAGCCCTTTACTCTGAGGTAGTGTTTGTCTTTGACACTGGGGTGTGTTTTCTGTATGCAGCAAAATGCTAGATCTTGTTAACATATCCAGTCTGTTAGTCTATGTTTTTTTATTGAGGAATTGAGTCCATTGATATGAAGAGATATTAAGGAATGGTGATTTTTACTTCCTGTTATTTTTAATGTTATTTTTATGTTTGTGTGGTTATCTTCTTTTCTGTTTGTTGAACAAAGATTACTTTCTTGTTTTTTCTAATGTGTAGTTTCCCTCCTTGTGTTGGAGTTTTCCATCTATTATCCTTTTTAGAGCTGATTTGTCGAAAGATATTGTGTAAATTGGGTTTTGTCGTGGAATATCTTAGTTTCTCCATCTATGGTAACTGAGAATTTTACTAGGTATAGTAGTCTGGGCTGGCATTTGTGTTCTCTTAGAGTCTGTATGAGTTCTGCCCAGGATCTTCTAGCCTTTATAGTCTCTGGTGAGAAGTCTGGTGTAATTCTGAGAAGTCTGACTTTATATGTTATTTGACCTTTTTCCATTACTGCTTTTAATATTCTTTCTTTCTTTAGTACATTTGGTGTTTTGATTATTACATGACAGGAGGAATTTCTTTTCTGGTCCAATTTATTTGGAGTTCTGTGGGCTTCTTGTATGTTCATAGGCATCTCTATCTTTAGGTTTGGGAAGTTTTCTTCTGTAATTTTGTTGAAGATATTTACTGGCCCTTTAAGTTGTGAGTCTTCTCTCTCTTCTATACCTATTATCCTTGGGTTTGGTCTTCTCATTGTGTCCTGGATTTCCTGGATGTTTCGGGTTAGAATATTTTTGCATTTTGCATTTTCTTTGATTCTGTTGTTTCAATGTTTTCTACGGTATCTTCCACACCTGAGGTTCTCTCTTCTATCTCTTGTATTCTGTTGCTGATGCTTGCATCTATGATTCCTAATCTCTTTCCTAGGTTTTCTCTCTTTGTGATTTATTTATTGTTTCTATTTCCATTTTTAGATCCTGGATGGTTTTGTTCAGTTTCTTCAGCTGTTTGATTGTGTTTTCCTGTAATTCTTTAAGGGATTTTTGTATTTCCTCTTTAAGGTCTTCTACTTGTTTACCTGTGTTCACTTGTATTTCTTTAAGAGAGTTCTTTATATCCTTCTTAAAGTCCTCTATCATCATCATGAGATGTGATTTTTAAATCAGAGTCTTGCTTTTCTGGTGTGCTGGGGTAACCAGGGTTCGCTGTGGTGGGAGAACAGGCTTCTGATGATGCCAAGTAGCCTTTGTTTTTGTTTCTTATGTTCTTGTGCTTGCCCTTTGTCATCTGGTTATCTCTGGTGTTAGCTGGTCTTGCTGTCTCTGACTGTGGCTTGTCAGTCCTGCAAGCCTTTGTGTCAATAATCCTGGAAGACCAGTTCTGTCCTGTAGATATTTAGGTATGGAGAGCTGTGGTACAGGGTCAGCTCTGGTGTACATAGGGAGACCAAAATGATCCTGTCCCCAGCTGATCCTTGGTTCCTATGTTCTGATAGCTCTGGGTGTGTCCCTCTTGGGCCAGGCATTTGAAGAAAAGTGGTGGTCTTACCCGTTCTCATAAGTTGGTACACACTCCTGGGAGACCAGCTCTCTCCTGGCTGTATTTGAGTATGTAGCTCAGGATCCATTCTGGGTGCAGAAGGAAACCAGAAGACTCCTGTCCCAGGGCGTCCCTTGGTTCCTGTTTTCTGAGGTTTCTGGGCTGGTTCCTCTGAGTAGCAGTGGTGGTCCTACCAGTGCTCCCAGGCCTGTCCACACTCCTGGGAGGTTCGCTCCCTCCGGGCACTATTTGCGTATGGAGCTCTGTGCCAGAGGATCAGCTCCAGGCACCGAGAAAAACCGAAAGGTTGCAGTCCTAGGCCATCCCTCGGTTACTGTCTACATTACAATTTATAACAGTAGCAAAATTACAGGTATGCGATAGCAACAAAAGAATTTTTATTGGATTTATATATTTTTATTTACATTTCAAATGTTTTCTACTTTCAAGGTCTCCCCTTGGGAAACCCTCTATCCCATCCCCTGACCCCTTGCCTCTATGAGGGTGCTCCCTCACCAACTCACCTACTCCTATCTTCTTGCTCTGGCATTCCCCTACATTGGGGCATTGTACACCCTCATGGCCAAGGGCATCTCCTCCCAGAGATGTCCAACAAGGCCATCCTCTGCCACATATGAGGCCAGCGCCATGGGTCCCTCAATGTGTATTCTTTGGTTGGTGGTCCAGTCCTCAGGAGCTCGGGGGTAGGGGTGGGGGGGGGAGTCTGACCTGTTAACACTGTTGTTCCTTCCATGGGGGCTGCCAACCCCCTAAGTTCCTTCAATCCCTTCTCTAACTCCTCCATCAGGGCTTCCCTCGCTCAGTCCAATGGTTTTCTACAATCATTCTCCTCAGTATTTGTCAGGCTCTGACAGAGCCTCTCAGGAAACAACTATATCAGGCTTCCATCAGCAAGCACTTCCTGGCATCCACAATAGTGTTCTTTTCATACAGATCTTTCACTTGCTTGGTTAGAGTCACACCAAGCTAAAACCATCCAGAGGACAAAAGACATCATTTTCAACAAATGGTGCTGGTTCAACTGGTGGTCAGCATGTAGAAGAATGTAAATTGATCCATTCTTATCTCCTTGTACAAAGCTCAAGTCCAAGTGGATCAACAACCTCCAAGTAAAACCAGAGACACTGAAACTTATAGAGGAGAAAGTGGGGAAGAGCCTCTAATACATGAGCATAGAGGAAAAGTTCCTGAACAGAACACCAATGGCTTATGCTCTAAGATCAAGAATTGACAAATGGGACCTCATAAAATTGCAAAGCTTCTGCAAGGCAAAGGACACTGTCAATAGGACAAAACTTCAACCAACATCCCATAGAGGGCTAATATCCCGAACTCAAGAAGTTAGACTCCAGAGAAACAAATAACCCTATTAAAAAAAATGGGGAACAGAGCTAAACAGAGAATTCTCACCTGAGGAAACTCAAAGAACTGAGAAGCACCTAAAGAAATGTTCAACAAAGTAATTTTATAGTCGGGGTCAGAACAACATGAAGAACTGTATTTAAGGGTTACAACATTAGGAAGGTTGAAAGCCACTGCCCTAGTGCATGTGATTATATTCATCCACATTTACTTAAAAATACAAATAATGAAATTCTGAAACTCTCTAAATTTGTACTAGCTTCTTGGAATCTCCTAGAATACGGTCAGTGAGTATTTTTCAGTTCTGAACCTATAGCATGTCAGATGTGGCTAATTCTTTGCTATGGGAGGTTGGCCTATGTGCCTTCTGATGTTCGAAGAATCCATGGCCTCTGCTTTACTGAGAGCTGCTGAGTACCTCAGTGCTTTAAAGGCAGAGAGAGCTAAAAACACCTTTGGATGTTGCCAGTTGCCCCCTCAGGCACCAAATATCTCCCGTTAGGAATTGTTTCAAATCACTCCAGAAGGACACAACCATTCACCTTGAAATGTCATTTTTCATCTGGCTTAAAATTACTCATGACTTCTTTTGCTATTGGCTCCTAAGATATGTCTCACGCTATTGCCAGGCTAGCCTCAGATAATGTGGGTTGAAATGATACCTTTGTTCCAAGTAACTGGGACTACAGATGTGCAACAGTCACCATATCTGGCTATCCACCAGCTATTCTGAACATTCCATTCATGTCCTATTATTTCTGAAAATATGAACACTCTGCTTCCTCCTGCCTGATGAGGGGTCAGAATGCACCACGTCCTTAGCAGGACTGATTGTTCTCTGGTTTCCTGATGGTCTGGTGTGTATTCTCTGAGTTCCACCCCAGCCCTTGCACCTCTTGCCTTACAAAGCTTTCAAAGTTATTGCACCTGTTCTGTACCTCTAGTGTCTCTGTGTTACTTCATGTAACTTGCCTTGCTCTGTAAGGGATAGTTTGAGTTTTCCAGGCCTTCTCTGTACAGTGTTCTCTACCCTTCTGCCACCACAGTTTCCTTTCTGTCAATGTTGACTCTACTTGTCTGGACATCAGTCTTATGTGCCTTGACCTCTTCCTCCTCCTCCTCCTCTTCCTCCTCCTCCTCCTCCTCTTCTTCATCCTCTTCCTCCTTCTCCTCTTCCTCTTCTTTTATTTGAGGGACATCAGTATTATTCCACAGTTACTATTGCATTGGCTCTCCATCCTTGTCTTCAGAAGGGGCCTTAAAATATTATGTGAGCAGAATGTCTTAAGTTTAGGGCAACAATTCTCAATGTTGGGTTGGGACCCCCAGGGCTTGCATATCAGATATCCTGTATTTCAGGTATTTACAGTATGATCCATAACAGTGGCAAAAGTACAGTTATGAAATGTCAATGACATAATTTTATAGTTGGGGACCATCACAACATGAGGAACTGAGGAACTATATTAAAGGGTTAAATATTGGAAGGTTGAGAACCACTGTTCAGGGTGTGAATTAAGTCTTATATGTAACTTAGGATCTTCCCAGAACACAGCAGACATGGAATGCATGCTCCCTTCAGCCTGTACACTGAGAACCATCCATGCACGCTATTTGCATGAGAGAAAGAACAATTTTGTGTAAAGTTACATTTTATTGAAAATTGTTACATCTTTTTTTACATACACATTTTATATGAAAACAACAAAGTTTGAAAGTTAAAAAAAAAATAATTTCTCCAAAAATTTTGTGATGATTTCAGAATTGTTGTCTTTGAGATACAGCACATGAGTTTGGAGGAGGGAGGGTGGGGGATGTTGCCTTCTTGATAGTCAGCTTTTCATCGCTGTGATGGAATAACTGACAGACACAACACCAGGGAAGACTCATTTTGACTCGTGGTTCCAGGGTGTTCAGATCATGGCCATTGAGCTTTCCTCTCTGAGTGCATTTTAACAGAGAGTGCAGTGGAATTACAATTCTCACTTCATGGCTTCTAGGAAGAAAAAGGGACAGAGGAAAAGTGGGCTCTGGCAAGATGCAGCGTTCAAATGTCCTCCTCCATGAACCATCTTCTTTCAAACAGGCCCTACTTTCCAATAACCATTCAGCTTGAGCTTATCAAATGAATAGCCCATTACCATAGCCAACTACCCAACCACCTAATTAATGGTGTCACTAGCTTTGGGCCAAAGCTTTAACAAAAGTTCTGGGGAGTACTTCATATTGAAATCACTGCGTCTTAATTTTTCTTCATTTGGTCTATTGTGTTCCAAAATCTCATATGGAAACATGATGGTAGGTGCCAACCAAATTTTATTTGAGCAAGGAAGAGAGAGAGAGAGAGAGAGAGAGAGAGAGAGAGAGAGAGAGAGAGAGAGAGAGAAACAATATTGAAATATATTGGTAGTCTGCACCAAAATTCTGACAAACTTCTATAAATGTCTCACACTGCTGGAAATCTTAGTGGACATTAAGAAGTAAAAGTGAGGAACAAAAACCCATTAAGATTAAGTCACTGTGGGTATAGGAACCCAGCTAGGAATTTAGAGCTCTGACTGAACTCCAGTCAAACATCTGACATCTGCACAAGCTTTGTATAGCTATGCAGATATAAAATTAGATGTTTATAAAGTAAGTCTCACTTCATTTCTCTTGTGCCTTGTCCTGTTACCCTGTGTTTAACACTTTTAGGGTGCAGAGAGCCTTTCATTAGCACACAAAGGCAAAGGAACATTATTGATATTATTTTGACTGCAGCAAATCCAAATCGTTCCTGGAAAGAAAAAAAAAAAAAATCCCTGCCAATTCCAAATTCTTAAATGATGTTTTACCTTAAATGAAAGACTAAATATTATTGAGGCTACTAGATCTTCGAGTAGTTGAAGACAGCCTGTGTCACCTGTGCTTGGCTGTCCAGATTACATGTGATAGCATCTGAACAACTGATACCCTTATAGCTTGAACAATGCATCCCAACAAAGCATGCTCCGTGTATGCCACCCCACCCCCAGTGGAACCTGAGCTGGTTTTCCAGATTACAATAGGCCTTTTCCCTCTAGGAGCCCCAGTTCCCTATCTCAGAGGCAGCAACATTCTCATACCATGTGGTTCTGCTTCCCTACCATGGCTAAGTGTTCCAATGGTAGATGCTGGACCCAAACTGGGAGAAAGTGCCATTTAAAGTAATCTAGAATGCAGACAGAAAACATTTATAATTCATTTTTGGAGTATATCAGCTTCGTAATTTTATCAGCTACCTTGCTGTTGCTCTGTAAAACACCATGACCAAAAGCAACTTCAGAAAGAGTTTAGTTTTGGCTTTGCAGTTCCAGGGAGCTTTACGTTCATCATGGCTGGGAAGGCAGGTGACAAGAGCAAAAATCTGTGAGATCCCATCCACGCAGGAAGCAGAGAAAATAAACTAGACATGGTTGTAGTTAAAAACTCAAAGCCCACGCTCAGTTCTGTATGCTCTCAAACAGCACTACCAATAGTGACCAAGTGTTCAATGCCTGAGCCTGTGAAAGACTTTTTCACCTAAACTACTACAGCAATAATGCTTTTTGCTACCTATACTTGAGAATTATCAAAAACTTCTATAAGTATTTTCAATGTGGTATTCTAGAGAACTATATTATATCGCTTTTTTTTTTTTTTTTTGGTTTTCTGAGACAGGGTTAATGTGGCCCACCATCCACATGGAACTCCTGCAGACATGGAACCTTCTTATTAAAAAAAAAATAGCATTCATATGCGAGATGAAAATTCAAATCCAAAATGTTTTTCATGAATTTTATGTCTCTATAATGTCATCTCTTACCTTTAAAGGCCAAGTTCTACCCACCCTCTTCATGCCTTCACTACATCCTCTAAATTACCCACTGACACTTTCTACATCTTGGTCATGGTGAACCTGTGAACTGAACTGTTTGGTCTCATGTATTCATTCTTCCTTATGTATCCACTTTTATAAAATAACAGACTGGCAAATTATGCATTCCTATCCTTGCTTGAATCTCACCTCTTGCAGAAACTTCATCCTATTTCCAGTTCCTATCAGTGATTTGCCCCCCTTTGGAGCTCCCCTGGTAACAATTCCCAGGAGAGAAGCTAATGGCAATGGCGTTCTCTGTGTCCCAGCACTGTGCCTGTCCATCACAGCATCATTAGTTTTTTAATGTATCTTCTAAGGCATGCCTGTCTTCCCCTGAGACTGAGTTCTGGGAAGACAATGGTTTTATCCAAAACCCGAGTAGAAGCAGGGGCGGATCTTGCTACTTTCAGCAGTGTAAGCCGACAGATATTAGAATGCACATTCCCCTTCATGATCTACTGCTTAATTATGCTAACAGGCTTATAGCAAGAATAATTAATAAGAATAATAAGAATTAAGAAAATTATTGTCATCAAACAATTTGTCACCAGGCATTAATAAAATAGATGCTTTAATTGAAACGGAGTTCTTGTTGCTATGAGTGTAGGAGAATCGCTGGTTCCTTAGGCAATACTTTTTAAAAATTAATTAACTTCAAAGCATAAAATATGGGGAGGAGAAATAAACATTAAATATAGGTAATCACATAGCCAGATCATCCTCTTCTTTGGCTACAAAGCAAACAAAAAAACCACAAGTTCTTCCTAGCAAAATGGAAATTAAAGGGAATGAAGAACATTACTGAGAACTAGAAATAGTTCAGCCTGTTAAGAAAATTTTAGTATCGATTCATCTGGACTAATGTTTTCATCTTCTATAACAAAGCTGTGCAGCATCTTTGACCTGAACACATGGGACATGAGTCCATGTCTCTCTCCTCCTTACTCCTCTTGTTCTAGCAAAGCTCTGTGTATTTGCTACTTGTGCTTCCAGTGTGATTTGTACTTTTAATGTATTTCACTTAGTATTTGACTTAGCTAATAAAGGCTTATTTTAGTTTTTTTTCCCTCCCAAATACCATTCTTTATCATTATTAATGACCACTGCTGTGCTGCTAAGTGTTATCAAGTTAAAATATGGCCCTTCAAGAGATATTATTTCCACTCAGAAGCCTGTGAGAACTTGCCATATCTCTGGTTCCGTTGAGCCAAATAATCTGTAGTTTAAAGTATGAAATTCAAGGCAGTATTCTTCATTGTTTAAATAATTTATCTACTTCTTTGTAGGTCACCCCTGTGAACAGGAAAGACTCATTTAAAGCTTTAAATTTAAAAAATGCATATCAATGACATTTCTATTTTTAAAACTTATTAAAAATCATAAGTACTGCCTTTAAGAAAATTTATATCATCTCTCCTTTGCATCAGTGACCACCATAAAGCCCAAGAACTGGCTCTTGACTTTAGTAGTTGAGATTCCAGGGATTCACACAGATTTGACACTGTTAATTAACCTCACATAGTGCCAGGAATCTAATTAAGCCAACCTTTGCGTTATATATAATCCCATCTTCCCACAGACATCGCAGATCACTGCTGATCAAGTGGCTCATTAACAGAAAACAGCTTTAGATACCTATACATTGCAGAAAGTCCTTGACAGTGATAAGCCATTAATACCTAGTAAATATGTCATTAATAGCTATTTCAAATGGCAGCTTCCTCTTGAAAGCATTAGCTCTCTGTCAATGCTTAGGAATATTAATGTGTTCTCCTACATACTTGCTATATTGCATAATTAAACCCAAATGCTAATGAACCCCTTATGTTTTTAGACTAATATGAAATATGCTCCATTATTTGTTGCTGTATGACAAATCTCTTCAGAATTTAGTGGATTAAAAGATTAAGCATTAATAATCTCCCACTATTCATAGGCTAAGTGTTGGTAGCAGCTTAATTAGTGCTTTGGAATAAGAGCAATTAGTTGAGCTTATAGTCAATATGGCAACTATAACACCATACAGCAGAAGACATGTGGCATGCCTTGTGTCAAAATTAATTCAAGATTGCCCACCAACATGACTGCTGGCCAGAGACCTCAGTTCTGGGCTACATGGACCTTTCCATGGAACAAAGAGCATAGTAAAGCTGCCAAATGTCTTGATAGCTCTTTTTCCAAAGTCTAATTTCTGAAAGAAAGAGCAAGGACAAAATAAAAATACTTTTAAAAGATACAGCTTTAGAATTGGTCTACAGCCGTTTCTACCATATGCCATCCACAGAAACACATTGTTAGGTACAATTCACTGGCAAAAGAAACTGAAATGGAATCCACAGAATGAACAGAGAAGTATCAAAAAATTGTGGGTATATTTTGATACCACCACATTTGCAAATCTATGCAAATAGGTAAACTTGACTATTAGATATGGTGTCCATCATGAAATGCATTAAAAACAGAAAAGAAAATGTTTGCATGCCATACTATATGAGCTATATCTATATTAAAAATACTACCTCTTTAAATAACAGAAATGACAAAGTCAATTGAGAAGACAAAGAGTTGACATTTTCAAGGCTGGCATTTTATATGGAAAGCTTATCAAAACTTGATAATAAATGTTTGAAACAAATGTTAGTATTTCGGAGCTGGTTTGTGAGAGATGAACATTAATGTCTCAGCAGAGTTGCGTAAAGCAAGTATGAAATCAGCCATGGTAAGAATATTTACATGGTGAAACAGGTGACATCTATGACCTCTCATGCCCTCAGTTGGCCAAAATGATTTTGGCCATAATTTTGATCCTACTGGTTTGTTGTTGTTGTTTTGTTTTTAACTTGTGTTTTAAAATTTGTTAGCACTTTTCTTTCCCTAGTGGTCTAAAAACTGGTTTATGGAAAGGTCAGACTTAAACCTGATGTTGAAAGATAATGCTGCATCTGTTTAAGTATGGATGTTGATCCTAAAAGGTGATTAACTGTTACATGGTGTCCAAACCACTTCATATATCTCTAGCATAATTTTTCAGATTGACCAAATGCCTAGCTAGTCACTGATGGTTAGTGAATAACTGTATTATATTCAAGGATTTAGAAAAGATTAGTGAAATTTTAAGAGTAAAATCAAAGTACAGTTTAATAAGTAGAAAAACTGAGGAAAGATAATTAAAAATAGTGGGGGATCACATTTTGATAAAGAAGAAATTGCTATACATTAAATTCATGAGTTATCTCTACATTATCCAAACACAATGTGAGAATATTCTTTCAAAACAGTAAATGTCTCACTTCTCTAACTTGGCATTTATTCCTCAAATGCAATATTAATTTTCTCTACTCTCAGATAAACAGCCTTGAGGAGGAACCATTCCTAATTTATACATCACTACTCTATTTTTATATTTAAACACTCAGATCTCTTCTCTCTCTCTCTCTCTCTCTCTCTCTCTCTCTCTCTCT
>NC_034600.1:40925704-40962967 GCF_900095145.1 Mus pahari | reverse complement strand
CAATGGAGGAGCTAGAGAAATTACCCAAGGAACTGAAGGGGTCTGCAACCCTATAGGTGGAACAACAATATGAACTAATCAGTACCCCCAGAGCTCGTGTCTCTAGCTTCATATATATCAGAAGATGGCCTAGTCAGCCATCGTTGAGAAGAGAGGCCCCTTGGTCTTGCAAACTTTATATGCCCCATACTGGGGAATGCCAGGGCCAAGAAGTGGGAGTGGGTGGGCAGGGGAGCAAGGTGGGGGGGTTATAGAGGACATTCGGGATAGCATTTGAAATGTAAATGAGGAAAATATTTAATAAAATAATTAAAAGAAAAGAATGAACCTGTATCACCCAAAGACAGTGGCTGCTACTCAAGAGCTATGTACGTTTGCTCAGGCTCTCGTTCCCTGTTCTTATTCTGTTGAGGGGTTTTGCTAAACCTTTGACTACTCCTTGCCACCTCTCTACAGTTACTCTGCTCTACCATGCCAACTTACTTGCCAACCACTTATCACTACCAGTCAGAACCATCCTGATGAAATATAAACCAGTTTTGAGAATTGTAGTCAAATTAAGTAAGATATTCCATCAAGGAGGCTCAACACACATGCACGCATATAATCAGCATTCATTCATTCATGAAACAGATTTCTTGAGTTCCTACTACATGCCTGGTAGTAGGGATTTAGTGATGAATAGACTGAGAAACACCCTTCACCTTTGTGGAGGTCCACTAAATGTATTGGTTATGGTAAATGCTAAGAGACCCGAATTGACAGAAAGCAGAAGAGAGGGAAATGACTGGAATGGTTAGACATTTACAGGATGGAAAGACCTCACTGCAACGGTTACTTTGGACTAGTGCTACAACAAGAAAAAGTGAACTATGCGAGCATAGGAGAAAGGTCACCCAGCTAGAGATTCTTCAAAGACAAAAGCCACACTCAAGAGCAGAGACAGGTCGAGCCTGTTGAGTTAGTAGTAGATCAGCCTGAGACTCAAATCACCTGTGGCTTTGTGGATCAGAGCAAAATCTCCAACTCTCATGGATAGAGTAGGGAGCTAATAAACAAATCTGACATTTATGTTTCGTTAGAATCCTTCTGGCTACTGATAAAAAGTTAAGAGGCTGTTGTCATTGCCCATGGCAGACAGGCTGCCTGTGTGTAGCAAGGGAGCAAGGTAGTGCTCGATGTGATCAGAGTCATGTGATCAGAAGAACTTCTGAGAACTATCTGCTTTACAGTGTTCTCACTTAAAGCTGGATTAATCATGGGTTTTAGTAAACTAGTGATCATTTGTGATTAGCCAGTTAATATAATCAAGCCACGTTTTCTTTTTTGTTAGTGATTTATAGCATTCTGATTTGTAATGATTCCCTGCCATTTCACCCGCAATGCTATAAAAGTTAAATGGGTAACATGAAAGTTATATAAATATTTGACTGAAAATTATAAATCAAAATCACCTTCTAATGGAGGCTTGTCTTGCCTATATTTATTGCTTGAAAATTACAAAATGGTAATATTTGATCTTTTCATAAAGCACAATGTGTTTAGGTCATTGTCCCTTCAAATAAATTTCTAAATATGCATATAATTGTAAAGTTACTATGGAGGATTTTCTTAGTTTTCAAAGAATTGCTTTCATTTTACTGCATCTCCCCATGAGAAATAACAATGTTCTCTGCTCCCTCTGCTCAGAGAAAATTAAGGCATTTTCTTTTTTCTTTTCTTTTCTTTTCTTTTCTTTTTTTTTTTTTTTTTTTTTTGATGTAAAAACACGAAGTAGTTTAATGACGGAGCTTCGGGATGATGTGTACCTCACACAGGAGGCAGAGGCACCGACCTCGTGGCCTGAAAGCTAGCAGGAGGCAGAGGCACCGACCTCGTGGCCTGAAAGCTAGGGGTTTTTATAGGGGGAGGGGTTGGGGCTAGCAAGAATTGGCGTAGTTACCCGTGATTGGCTCATTTAAACTCAGCAGAATGGCCACACATTTGCAGAATGGTACGCGCAAAGGCAGGAATGCTAGAAGACCTGAGGGGTGGGTTAGCGGAACATTTGGTTAAGGCATTTTCTAATGCGGTAGCCATAGGCATTCAACTGAGAGCCCTTGGCCATTTCCTGAGGCTTAAATAAATCCTTCTTGAGTCAGAGAACACATCATATTTCACTTGTACACTGATTTATAAATTGTAGAAGGAAATAAGACAAATCTGGCTCATGATTAAAGCTAAGTTGAGGTTTTCCTTTGTTTAGGCTATTAAGAATAAATGAACAACATGACTTTTGATCATAGAAATACTGGCTGCAATTAATTGAGACATTAATTTTATTTGTGCCAGATAGTGTGTTTTAAGTCTAAAAACAATATATGATAGATATAATCATCTCATGATACTGTTAGCATCATCCACAATATACAGATAGAGAATTGGACACAGACTCAGAAATGTACTGGAGGTGACTCTGTAGGCTAAGTCAGTTGCTATGGCCTGGATTCAGAATCTATACTCTCGCAATCATGTTCCACTGCCTGTCAGCATACAAACCAGAGATGTGTTTTGACCGCATTATTTTCTCAAACTTCTCCCTTCCACTCCTAGGTGGTCCCTCTCTTTTACAGCTAAAGGTAGAAATGACTCATCATTCCAAAAGCTCAAGCCTCTACAGAGACTTACCATGGATTGCTAAGAAGTTACCATGAATAGAAAAGATTGGGAAATGGGTTGTAATGGGGTAAGAACACTTCAAAGAAATCAGAACAATACTCATCTCTACAGGTCAAAGGATGCTTCTTCCCGTTATTCCTTTTTTTTCTCTTTTGTAATATGAAAGGGCTGTCCCCTGCACCGAAGTTGATTAGAAGAACAGGGATGAAGGATGAGAAAATTCTTAAAGAGAGAGAGTGTGGTCTAAAAGTCCTGCTTGTCTGGTAGGTTTGTGGCTCAACAAAACAAAACAAAACAAAACAAAAAGATGACAATTCAAGTTCTCAAAGTGAAAGAATTCATACTTTCTTACATATCTGAGTTGAGGCCTCAGATCCATGAGGTAGACACTGAAGACAAATGTCTATTAATATTAAAAGGACAATCACCATTCCAACTACCGGTGATTAAGAATCCTGATGGTCTTGTCTGCTATCAGTGAGAGGGAATGGCCTTGGTCCTGTGGAGGGGGATGCTGGAGGAGTTTGGCAGGAGTGGGTGGATAGGTATGGGCGCACCCTCATAGAGGCAAAGGGTCTCCCATTTGGAGAGAATGGATGGGATGGGACGGTTATGAAGGGGTAACCAGGAAGGAGGATATCATTTAAGAAATAAGTGAATTGAATGATTAATAAAAAATAATAATGATTAACGAAAGTAATAATGATTAATAAAATAAATAATATATAGTGTATATTAGTAACTTGAATAGCTATATTATATATACATGAATATATATTCAAATATATATATATATATATATTTCACACATAAAATACAGAATTCTGGCTGGGCGTGGTGGCACATGCCTTTAATCCCAGCACTCAGGAGGCAGAGGCAGGTGGATTTCTGAGTTCAAGGCTAGCCTGGTCTACAAAGTGAGTTCCAGGACAGCCAGGGCTACACAGAGAAACCCTGTCTCAACAACAACAACAACAACAACAACAACAAAACAAACAAAAAACCCAAACCAAAACAAACCAAAACAAAACAAAAAACA
Source organism: Mus pahari (assembly GCF_900095145.1). Lineage (NCBI taxonomy): Eukaryota > Metazoa > Chordata > Mammalia > Rodentia > Muridae > Mus > Mus pahari. Next base: position 40,959,270 of record NC_034600.1, on the reverse strand, counting down.
GAATTCTGAAATTATTCTCTCCCAGACTACAGATAGAATGCCACGATTCTTTTAGGGATATTTGAATTCATCACTATCATAATTGAAGTTTAGAAGAGGCACATGATACAGATATTTCTATTGTCGTTAAAGAAAAGGATTGTATTTCCATAGAAAAGCTGGGTAGATGGATATAGTTTTAGGCCCCTGCTCTGTTGTGAACATAAGATGCAGTGCGACAGACAAAGCCCCTAAAGTCCTTCACGACCACAAATGAGCATGGTCGAGAGCTCAGTCACCAGAGCACTGGAAGTCAAACACAAAGCATTGAGTGAAAAAGTATTCTTTCCACTGTTCTTACACACTCCTCCCCTCTCCCAACTCTTCCCTTACTTTCACCTCCTACCATTCAAGCTGGAAAGGACTTTCATGGGAAGGCTCAAGAGATACAACAATGCTTGTGTACATTGTTTTAACAATAAACTGGTAGTATTACCCAAACCAGTAAGAAAGATTCCCTATCAAAAGAGTTAAAGCACTGATAATCTTCTTTTAGCCTCTGTCTCTCTCTCTGTGTGTTCGTCTTTCGGTGTGTGTGTATGTGTGCATATGTGGAGAGGGAGAGAGGGGTGGAGGACTGGCCAGGAGAGAGCATCAGATTCCCTAGAACTGGAGTTACAGGTGCTTATGAGCTGCCATGTGGTTGCTGGCAGCTGAGCTTGGGTCCTTTCTAAATACAGCAAATGCTCTGAACCACCTTAGCCAACTCTCCAGTTTTCCCAGGCATTCTCGCTGTGTTAAAAGTAATCATCTGAAAGCCAGCTTTCTAAGTACTCCAAATTTCTTTGACGTGGCATGTTGAAGCAGAGAGTTCAAGTTAACAGCCTGTTTTAATAGGTTAATTCTATTATGTTCACTGTTACCCTCTCAACTATGAAAATCGTATTAAGTGTTATCCAGTCATTAATGGTTCAAATAGAACATCCCATCTTCCAGTGAATTTTCCATGGTGAACATTAGTTGTGATTGTGTGGCAGTACCACTGAACAGGAAGCATGCTTAACAGAGTGGGAATGGGGAGACTCGGGAGGATATGGCTTCACTCTAGTGCGGGAATAAACTTCATCTTCTGACTTGCAGGTTTGTAAAGAAGCCCGGTGCAAAGATTTCCTATGAAGTCATTCTGATCTCTAACGTCAATATTGCTGCTTGGTGGAATGTGAGATCTTGCAGATTACTCAATACCCTGAGCTTCGGGGACTCCATCAAGTAAAGTAGGTATGAAAAACACGGATATCTTTTAGGTTTGCCTAAGAATTAAATAAGTCAATATGTGGTGTGTACTTAGAAGAGAAGCTGTGCATAACAAGTGTCACTGTAAGAATTGCTCATGGAACAAAGAGACAACATGGTCTAGACTCTCCATTTTAAAAGCTGTGTTAAAAATAATCACCCTTGTACATACTTGACTATATATGTGCATGATATATATATATATATATATATATATATATATATATATATATATATATATATGCCAGTCATTACTATTTTCTAGACTGTTATAAACAGTTAAAATATTTTAAGTCATCTAATATGGAAACAACATACCTAATAAGAATAGTTCCTTCATAAAACTTAGGAAAGAAAAAAATATTCCTCCATTCAAGTATTTTATTTTAAATAATACACTTGATTTAGTACTTACAAATGCTCCTATGTGTCAAGGTCTCAAATATTAACACAGGCTACAAAGTAGTTTTAATGCAGTCCAGGGGTTATAGTGAATTAGTTTCACAGTAATTAATTTGATAGTCTTGGTGTTCAAGACCAAATCTAACAGTGTTGTTAACTGGTAGGAAGCTCTTTTAAACATAGATCAACGAACGACCAGACTGAATTAAAGCTAATGTAGGGTCTGATCAAGCTAATTTAAATAATCACATGTTTCTACCCCACACCCAAAAGTTATACCTCTTACCCTTTCCTCCCCTAATACAGGAACGCCCAAATATTTTCTTATATTGGTGTAATTAGCAACTTCTGTCACCCTGGCTTTGAAATAAGCATTAATTGTAGAATATTTCGTGTTAGCAAATGCTCTCTTTTCAAACCAATACTTGGGAATGTGTTAATCTGTGTTTCTGTGAAGAACGAGCTTGAGCTTCTAAGACCTGCTGGGGTAAATATTTGCCTCTACCCTACTGGATGCTTTGCTTGCACACAAGTCACTTTGCAAACATAGCTCACAATTGTCAATATGCCACAGAGGGAAATGAGTTTCTGTGGAGAAAGCAGGACTGTTTGCTTATTCCCACAGATCCGCCAATTCTGTGCCCTCCACTTGCTGGCACGTAGTGACAGCTGGTCATTCCAGCACGGACAAAAACATTTCCCCCTGGCATGTTCTCTCTGCTGGCCTACATTGGATAGCAGCCAAGTTCATTTATAGCCATTTCAAGGGCAGAATTTAAGATGATTCAAGGGCTCTCGAGCGTTTGCTTTTCTAAGGTGGCACGGCATGCTACCGGATCTTGGTTGGCTGTCAGATTGAAACCTACGACATCTCTACAAGCTGAGCAAACTTTCATAATTATAAAACACACACCCTTGCCATCCAGGAGTCTTAACAAAACAACTCAAAAACAATGTACACTTTCTCCATTTCCTTCTGTATAAACTTCCCCAGAGTACTTGGAGGTTTCTTGATAGCAGAAGGTGGTTAAATAAAGGCTGAAAACAAACCATTAGACTTGCAGGGCTGGATTTCTGACTGCCTTCCAAGTTCCAGCCCAGCCTCTTCTTTCAGATATACCCTTTTAAATCCTAAGTTATTAAAGCAGTTGGTAAACATTAGTAACAGGCTTTTAAGGATCTTCCTGGGTGGTGGACAAGTGCAGAAGTGAGAAAGTGTGTCTCTAGATCTTCCCTTTGTAGATCTTGGAGGAACCAGCCATGTTCTGTTCTGAAAACCTTTTCACCAACTGGAAACACAGCTCAACCACCTGTCAGGGCTTCATTGTCAGGTTCAGAATCTATTTAAAATAATTCCTCTGGATATGACATTCTCTGGGCCATGGAATAATGGTGACTCTATTTCTTTAAATCCATGTGGGGAAGGTCTTACCAGTGTCTGCTCCGTTCCCTGCATGCTTGCTTTCTGTTGTTTTCCTTCCAGGTTCTTTTGGTCATGTCTGCTTTGGCTGCACATCTGGTCCATGCGACCACCAGCCATCAGCTCTGTACACCACCTGCTGAGGTTGCTTCTGACCCCGTGAAGCCCATCTCAATGATAAATGAGGCAGAGCGAGCTGAAGATCTCAGTGGGCAAAATCTAATCTCTGTCGAAACACAGAGATTTGTTCTTCTACGTTCTCTGTTAAACATCAGCATGGGGTACCTGTGTTTTTTGTTTTTTGTTTTTTGTTTTTTTTTTTAATCTTTTATTTTATTTTCAAAACATTAGACTCTATGAGACAGGTAAGAGGAAGGGGGTTTTGGAAGCACTAAGTAAGAAAGCCAACAAGAAGTCTCATTTTTATTTTCTTTGTAAAGAATGACCAGTGAAACGTCTCCCCACATAGGGCCGTCCTCTTTGCATGGCTCCTTCCTCCTGCTTTTGCTGCAGGTGCACACACCCAGGCAGCCTCATTTCAAGCCAACCTCGACTGCAGCCAGGGGCCAGAAATCCATCAACTGTCGTCTTATCTCCACAGATAGATCATCCCCTTGAATAACCAGTCCTAGAAGAGTAAAGAACAGAATTTATGAAGTAGGAAATTAAAAATAGACTTTTCTTCCCTTGTTAGGAGAGCTCAGAGGAAGCAAAGTGTGTCAGGCATACTGGACTTATGTTCAAAACAGCCCCGATCTGCTTTCAGAAATGTAAGTACATCCAAGTTCAAACCATGTCTCACTTAGCACTTTGCATATCATCCCGAATATATTTTCAGTCACCAAATTTCAAAAAATAATTACTATTTTTGGTATCAAGTAAAAAGATTCTGCACCTCTCTGTCTCTCTGTCTGTCTGTCTGTCTCTGTGTGTGTGTGTGTGTGTGTGTGTGTGTGTGTGTGTGTGTGTGCATTGTGCCCTTATATTTTGTGAGATTTTATTTATTTTGGAAGGACATGCAAAAGCTTGTTCCAAGGGGTAAAACAAAATCTTGGACATTGTTCTTGCTGAACCTTTAAACATGGCACTTAATATCAGAGATGCGTAAAAAAATTCTGTAGCTCTTCTTAACAAGGAGAAATACTTAGAATTGCATTATTAAGAAACATTTTGTAAGAATTGTCCCAAAGGAGACTATAAATAGTGGATCACCATTGATGAAATAATTGCTATTTTTGAAGATTTCAAAGGAAGCTTAATTGACATGAACTTGAGTTAGGCAGTTTTCCTATGTATGTATGTTCTACACCCATGAATAATACATACAAACTCAGAGAGATAATCCAAAATTATATTTGCAATTCATAACATTTAAACAATTCCTATGAAGATTTTTATAAGACAATAATGTCAAGATCATCTTTAAGCTCTGTATTTATGTCTAATTTTAGGTTTCTGGGTTAAAGATTATAATGACTTCAATTTATATTACACATATACATTATTTTGCATTTCAGGGAAATCACCCTTCAAATTATTTTTCTCATTTGTCTTTTGAGACAGCATCTTGATATATAGCCAAGGCTAGTTCAGATTTGTTCTGGAGTTCAGGTTACCCTTTGACTTCCTATCCCCTGCCTTTTTGTAGATATCTGGATTGCAGTGGTCGTAAAAGATACAGATCATATGTGTGTGTGTGTGTGTGTGTGTGTGTGTGTGTGTGTATGATATATTCTGTATATATATATATATATAGAGAGAGAGAGAGAGAAAGAGAGAGAGAGAGAGATATCTACATATATATATAGAGAGATATAGATGTATATATAGAATATATACAGAATACATATGGCATATATATATATATATATATATATATATATGATTGTCTGCTTAATACAAGGTGGACAATGATTGAGGAAGATGCCTCACTTCAATGTCTGGCTTCTACATGCATGCATACATGTACACACATTCACATACACACTCACACGAGCATATACATATACCATACATATATACATGTACACGCTATAAAATATTTCATTCTGCAGTTGCCCTTAAACCAAAGTTTAGTCAGATCAAAATCTCATACAGCATATGGCATAATTCTCATTCATATTCTGCAAGTAGTAAGAATAATGTTAAAAGTGTTTGGACATTTAAGTTTGTAGCCTGTTCTAGTAGAAGAACGGGTGCTTGGGATCCTGGACCAAAGAGCCAGAAAATATTTTAATGTTTGTATTTCTATGAATGTGTTAATTATATGTTGCTAACAATATTATATTTATAGATATATATCAAAATACAATTAACTTCTACTTATAGGAAAGATTATAGATGATTAATTTCATTTATAACCTATCATTTGATTCATGTAAAAATATATGATTTAAATTTCTGCAGAAACTAATAAACATACTCTGTACCACCGTATGTCAGCATTACCTGGGCCAGGGTACAGGACAAGAAGACACAAACGAGGTGGAAAGAACCACACAGCTGTTTTTAGAAAAGACCCTCTTATCTGTTTTCTTCCCCGAGACAAAATCCCCGATGTCATACAAACACTGAATGTGAACATCTGGATGAAACTTTGTTTCACATCATTTTATCACATTTTTTTTGTATATAATATTATGCAAATCAACCTACTATATAAAAATGGGTGTGAAGTCACCATTATAAACACCTTATATTAAGTGAGCCCTTTTAAAATAAACATTTTCTTGATTCTTTGTGAGTTTCACATCATGCACCTCATTTCTGCCCCCCCCAAGTCTCCATCTCCTCTTCTCCTTGCAACTCCCCCCTCACAAAACTAAAAAGCACACAACCAAACAAAGCCCAGAAAAACACCTCATCACCAAAGCTGTACTATGTCACAGTGTGTCCCCTAGCATATCCCTCTGTCTACACATCTTCATTTGCAAATTTTCATTGGTTTGATTCATGGCCTCTGGCTTTTGTGACATCAATATTGGATCCTCACTGAGAGTCCTCTCACTTATCCTGTTGTTGTCCTCTATAATGGAGATCCTGCAGGTTTGGATCAGCATGACTGGCCCTCTCACAGATGATGTAGATTTGGGGGTGGGTCAACTCAGAGCCCTGGATCTGGGCCTGGGTGATAGCTGAGCTGATCAGCATGCTGGCTTTCCTTTGTCCACACCACCAGACTTAGTCCTCCAGCACTGCTCCAGCTAGGACATCCAGTGCCCCCATTGCCATCAGGAGGATGCAGGGTCAGCTCTTTTGCTCCCATGCCCTTGGGTCTGTCACCTGCACCACACCCATGCTTCCAGGCCCAGCTCCACTGTGCTGCCTAGTCAAGGGCGGGACCCAATTTTTCAAGCCTGTGAGGGGCTGGTCCATCTCTTCTGCATTCATGCCCTTGGGACTTACTCACCTGTGCCTTCACCATCAGGGTCAGTTCCACTGTGCTGCCCAGGCAAAGCTCAGAGCCCACTCTCCCTCAAGTGCTATAGCCAGCCATGACACAAGGCTAGCTCTCCTGCTTTCCCACTCTCAGGGCCACCTCTACCGACTACTGCAAGTGAAGATGGGGAAGGGATGAGGGCACCACCCCAACCTCAACCCCCAATCCCCACCTCATGGTAAACTAGACAAATGGTAGGGCCAGCTCTCCTACACTCTCTCCTTTGGGGCTGGCTCACCTGTGCCACCACCACCAGGGTCACCTTTGTTGGGCTGCCCAGATGAGGCTCAGGGAATGTTCTCCTAAGTACTGTTAAATATGAGACTTGAGGCCAACTTTCCAGAGTTGCAGCCACTGAGAGTCAGGGACAGTTTCTGCACAGCCCTTGGACATCCAAGTGGTCCCCAGAGGGTGCCTCCACAAGGGACATCTCCATGTTCTCTAGTAGTAATAGGAGACATGAAGATCGTCACCCACCCCTGTTGCTGTGTTGCTGCAGACCCAGACATGGCCTTCAGCGGGAGCTCAGGCTAGGATCTCACCATAGCCCAAGTGGTGGGGCTGGCCACTCACCACAGGCTACTTACTCTCTACCTTTTGAGTCTTCAGTTCCATCTTCCTTCTTAAGACTTCCTAAGATGCAGCATGTCCCTTTTTGACCCACCTGTCCACCACATGCTTGCACATTGTGGAGCTTTCTGCTGCAGACCAGCCACACGACTGGCAGGACCCTGCATGACGTCCTATGTCTTGGCTGTGTGACTTGGCAGCAAGCAGGTGTCTAAGGCCTACATGTGCTGTGTGCTGGAAGGTCCTCATGTCTCTGTCTGTTCTAGGCCAGCCTCGGTGATATAATGGCATCCTATCTCAGAAAACAAAAGAGGAGGCGGCGAGGAGAAGGCTTGTTAAATGAAGACTTACATAGACATTTGATCTTCTCTTTTCATCTAAGAAAAAGCTTACACTTAAAGTGGGTAGTCAGTGCAGGTGACTGAAGTAATGGTTAACAATGCATATTGACTCCTTTTGTTAAAGAGATAAACCATATAAACTTTATTGTTTTTTTTTTATTTTTTATTTTTTAATTAATTAATTAATTTATTTATTATTATTATTATTATTATTATTATTATTATTATTATTATTATTATTATCACTTTCTTTATTTACATTTCAAATGCTATCCCTATACCCCCCCGCCCCTGCTCCCCTACCCACCCACTCCCACTACTTGGCCCTGGTCTTCCCCTGTGCTGGGTCATATAAAGTTTACAAGACCAAGGGGCCTCTCTTCCCAATGATGGCNGATTAGGCCATCTTCTGCTACATATGCAGCTAGAGACACGAGCTCAGGGGGTACTGGTTAGTTCATATTGTTGTTCCACCTACAGGGTTGCAGACCCCTTCAGGTCCTTGGGTACTTTCTCTAGCTCCTCCATTGGGGGCCCTGTGTTCCATCCAATAGCTGGCTGTGAGCATCCACTTCAGTGTTTGCCAGGCACTGGCACAGCCACACAAGAGGCCACTATATCAGGGTCTCTTCAGCAGAATCTTGCTGGCTTGTGCATTAGTATCTGGGTTTGGTGGCTGATGATGGGATGGATTCCCGGATGGGGTAGACTCTGGATTGTTCATCCTTTCATCTTAGTTCTAAATTTGTCTCTGTACCTATATCCTTTCTTGGGTATTTTGTTCCTTATTCTAAGGATGCTTGTGGACGTTGTACATCGTGGTGCGCACTAGGCTCCGCACCACGATGTACAACGTCCACAAGCAGGCAGACCAGCCACACGACTGGCAGGACCCTGCATGACGTCCTATGTCTTGGCTGTGTGACTTGGCAGCAAGCAGGTGTCTAAGGCCTACATGTGCTGTGTGCTGGAAGGTCCTCATGTCTCTGTCTGTTCTAGGCCAGCCTCGGTGATATAATGGCATCCTATCTCAGAAAACAAAAGAGGAGGCGGCGAGGAGAAGGCTTGTTAAATGAAGACTTACATAGACATTTGATCTTCTCTTTTCATCTAAGAAAAAGCTTACACTTAAAGTGGGTAGTCAGTGCAGGTGACTGAAGTAATGGTTAACAATGCATATTGACTCCTTTTGTTAAAGAGATAAACCATATAAACTTTATTGTTTTTTTTTTATTTTTTATTTTTTAATTAATTAATTAGTACATCGTGGTGCGGAGCCTAGTGCGCACCACGATGTACAACGTCCACAAGCAGTGTTCAGGAATATTTGCCCTGTGCCCATATCTCCGAAGCCTTTCCCCACTTTCTCCTCTATCAATTTCAGTGTCTCTGGTAACTTTATTGTTTTTTATCAACACAACTTAAAGTACTAAAATGGAAAACAACACAGGTTTATGAAGACCACAAACACATGACATCATGCTTCCTCTTGTGATTCTGGTTCTATGTGTAGACTGCTGTGGACGGAAGTGAAGAAAACAGGAGGAGAGGATGGAAAAGGGATAGACTCAAAGAAAATCATAAGACAAAATGTCCGATGTGAGCACTGGAGTGATGTCAGAGCCTGTCCTTACTTAGGGCTGAGGTTTGGGGGTTATTTCCTGAGAGTCTGGACCCAGGCGACAGAGTGCTCAGAGATCATTTCCAAGCATTTTCAGATCTGAATCAAGTAGAAAGGAAGCACTGAAGAGCAGGACATAGGTCAACAAGTTAACATGAATCCCGAAGTTGATGGGAACAAATCAGAGACCCAGAACTGGATAAAGTACAGAGTGAGAGACCTTGAAACACTGTCCTAAATAGGATGTCTCCATCAAATTCCTCCCCTCAGAGCTCAGCGAAGCCTGAAGAAAAAGAAGCAGAAAGATTGTGAGTCAGTGGGGATGGAGGACACCAAGGAGACAAGGCCTTCCAGACACAACAGGACTGGCACATGTATGAACTCACAGATACTGTGGCCACATGCACAGGGCCTGCACAATGGGGTCCCAGTGCTGAGAGGGGGAGAGAAGACAAACCCCTATGTATTCCTCACCCACAAGCATTCTACAGTTGGTTGCTATTCATTAAGGCAAAAATAATTTTCTCCAATGGAGTCTCAGTGGGTACACAAATGACACTTGAGGGCAGGCCTCATCCCCACCTTTGTGGGCGAGGGGTTCATAATGTTTCATGTGAGTATTTTCCTTCTCCTGCAGGTCATTGATTATATAATATGATTTTAGTTTTCTGTCTTTATGGGATTTTGGTGTGTACAAATGTCTGTATTTTGGGGTCTGCATGAGTCTCTTGTACTTTTTCTTTGGCTCTTTTTTTTTCTGCCATTTGTTTGTTTTGTTCTATTTGGGCTTGTTTGGTTTTGTTTTATCTTATGTTTCCCCCTCCCCGTTTTAGATGCCGTTTGTTCTCTAAAAAGAGAGAGCAAAAAGAGTGTGGGTTTGAGGGGATGGGGAGATGGGGAGGATTTAGGAGGATTTGGGGGATGGGAAACTGTAACCACACCATGAAAAAAAATCTATTTTCAATAAAATGTAAATAAGTCATTAGCATGGTCCTCAATATTGGTGTGGCTGATTTCTTTCAAAAGGCTCACAAGGACATTCACAAAGAGACAGAATTATGAATGGCCACAGGAGAAGCCAATTTTCTACAATGGGGAAAGACCTGAACTAGATTCTTCCTTCAGAAGGACCAAGCCAGTTACCACCTCAACATCAGACTTCCATTCTTCCAAATGTTGAGGGAGCGTGCTTCCCTTATTTAAGCCACACAGGCAAGGGAGCTTGTTACAACATCTGCAGGAAACAAATGCACAAAATACTGCAAGAGTCTTTCAGGATATTTTATTGATTTTACCATTATTAATTAGAACAACAATCCAGGATTGACTTCAGAAATTACTGCCACACTCTCCAGTGTTGGGGTGTTTTAGTTGAGAATTCTCATCTTAGGAAACTGAACTAATATCTGAAAATTTGTTGAATATCTTGAATAAATAGTTCTTTCATATATAGATAATACATAGGATTCCCTGAACTAAAGTCCTTGACCTTTACCTATTTAGATTCCTATATGTTGCTTGAAATGACACTGGAATGCATAGAGATACACCAAATATTCTCAGAATTGCAGTCCATCCTGGATTTAGGGGCAGACTGTGCACAATATCTGATGGTTATCTTCCCTCTGGGTGTAGGGAGAAAGCACACAGCCACTCTCTATAGGACTAATTCTCGAGCTGTAAATTTCAGTTTCATTGTGTCCGGAAGCTTCCTCAATGGGTGATCAGTTTTCTGAATTCCTGTTGTGGTATATTGTTTTCAAATATAGTATTTCTCTCCCATACAATTATTATGGAGTTTGCAACCATGTAAGCTATATGTGCACAATGTTAGGAGGGTATGGTAGTCAAATGGGAAACAGGTTAGCTCAACCTATGTAATGTAACTGTGCTGAGTTTATGTTTATTGAATGAATAGCTTTGCTCCACTGTAAAACTTGTAGTCAGAGAGCACTCAATATTACAACCTATAAATTCAATAAGTGTCTTTTTAGTCAAAATATTCAATGGGTTATATAATTTCCTTGTCTATACTGAATCACTAATAATTATTATTTTATCTTGGGCCTCCAGCCATCTTAGATGTTTCACAGTGTGATATTTAGGAACCCGACTAATTTTTTTTAAAGGTACTGGCCAGTAACAGATATCTTAGAGTGTTCATTTTACATAGGTAAGAGGTTAGACCATGTATTTATTATTGTTGCCATTTGCTTCAAAGTTATATTTGACCTTCAGCTCATCTCCTTTTATGGCGTCCCTCATCGGACTAGTGACCTTCACCATATTTTGTAGACCGGGGAATATCTGGGATATCTTAGGAATTAAACATGTGAGAGAGGAGTTACTGGGATAAGATGTAATGGAGCATCATTCTCTGGTCTTCGACTAACTGTGATGGTATAAACCTGTAGTCCCAGCCTCGTGGAAGCCTGAGATAAGAGGACCTCTTGAGGCCAGGAGTCTGAGGTCACCCTGGGCAACAGAGCAAGACTGGCTAAAAGGAAATCACCAGACACTTATGAGATTCCAGTGTAGCCTGTGGACTTCTATTTGGGCTCAGATTTGGTCTTATCACGCAGTGGAAACTCATTTCCATTTCCCCACTTGAAGCCATTGGGATCACTTAGGTCTCCAGCTTGATTTCTGTCTGCTCATTCGGGTGCTGAATGACTGTCTGAGAGCCACTGTCAGAGGCTCCCTCTCCCATGCCAAGGTAAGGCCATGATGATATAAGGCTTGCGGTGCTTCAGGTTACATGCATTTGCAGCACCTATAAATTGTGCAGAGATCGAGAAAACGCTGGAGAAGCAAGACAGCGATCATGTAACATCCCATGGTGATTATAGTGACACCACAGTGAGCTGTTTACTCCTGTGACTACAACTGTTAGATAATATTTTATCTAGAGTTTATAGAACGCATCAGATGAGAGTAGAAAACCTAAGCAAGGTACAGATAAAACACTGCATTTGCTAAGTTGCAGTACCTGTTCTCTGGCATTTATTTACTGAATCTAAGACATTCAAACAAAATAGACCTTGAAGTAGCTAGTAACCCTTTACTCTTGTCCTAACCATTACTCTCCTGGAAATAATTCCACAGTCTCTTTCAGTGAGCTGTGCGTTTACTCTGGCATCTGTTTACACTTTTCTTTTAGAATGCCAGTCCCTGTTTCAGACTTAAACTCTTGAACTCATAAACACTGCATTTTTCTTCTGCCATTTCAACGTATGGAGGATCTGAACCCAGTGTGTCCTCCTGTCATGGAGGCTTCATCACAATGTGACAAAGGATGAAGAGACGTTAACTAGTACAGTGTGTTATGGTCCTGTACAAAATGAGAAAGAACTTAGGGATCAGTGTAAAATAGAAGAAATACCCAGGCTTTTTACTTTCTTGATTGATAAATAAATTCTGTCCTTTTTATACTTGGTGTAGCTGTAATTATTTTATTTCCCCAACATTAAGGTTACTGAGGTCTGATGGACAATACTGTTTCTATTAGAGGGAAAATGTCCACTTATAAATGCCTCTGTAGATCAGTCTTCAATGCCTGTTTCATAAATGGCATATTTGAAGGGTGCCCCTTTTTGAGTAGACCCTCAGGTTTTATGCCTTCCTCAATTGGGTGTATTGTCCCTGGTGGTGCATGAGGAGTTAACTACTCAGCATTTGGCACAGTCTGAGTTTCTTTATCAGCACAGGGGAAGACTGGCCCCAAAGCTGTCTAAATCTATAAAATCAATAAAGGATCAAATCAGAGACATGAGTTCCTCCGAACTTGGACTGAAAAATGAGTGTTCCCCATACCTATTAATCTGCCTCCCACCAAGAAAATCACAAGAAGCTTCTGGCATCCCATCAAACTGACAGGGATGACGGGGCAGTAAGGCAAGACACACACTTATTCCTTATAGCTCCTGACCAGATAAACAAACTTCATCACTTGAAGCAGTGACACCAGCTAGAAATAGAAGTGAAATGTTCCTAGATCCACTTATTAGTCGTGCTCAAAAGCCACAGGAGGAACAAAGCAAATGAAATTGGGATGAGAGCATTGCAGTATTATGTGGCCATTATTTTTTCCAGTGGTGGGTCACTATTCCCAGGTACACTCGACTAGTTTTTTTACATGTCTATTTAATGTGCAAGTAAACATTGCAAGAAGACACTAAATAGTTACCCCATCTATGGGCCACATAGTGTCATGAATATTTACATTGAATAATCTCCTTCAATTTGCCCAGTGATAGATTAAGACAGCTTTTGTTTTTAACTCTTGTAAGATTTGACCAGCAATGCAGTAAAATCATTGTGGAAAGTAAGAACAAAGAAGTTGAAATCAGAAATAAATAACTCAGTAAAACTGGAAGAGAAGTATTGCATTGAATTCTAGTTAACAACACAAAGAGAAAGGCACAATAACAACCAGTAGTCATTGATGGAATCAACAGTCAAGAGCAGATGAGTGGTAACCAGAATCTTGACCATCAACAGCATGGAATGAAATTATAGCCCCAATGAGTACTCACTAAAAGAGTGACAAAAGACTGTCCAAGACCATGTGACAAGACCCCGCCTCAAACTTCTCCCCTGAGACAAGAATAACACTGGTGACTCCTTTAAATGGTTGGAAAGCTTACAGAAAGCTACATGAGTAGCATGACCAACCATGGAACAAGTGCCAAACACACACCTCATGATGTGCTGCCATTAGAAGCAGAATTGTTTCCATGGTATGAAATAAAACACAAATAAGCATAAAACAGGAAAGATAGAATCCTACCGGGATAAAAAGTCAGCAATACCCAGACTAAGAGGCATTTACACAAAGCACTGTATCTATCTCCCACTTCTTCTCTCCCTTACCTTTCATCTTCATGGCTAAAATACCCAAACCTCTGGAGAATTCTAGGATGAGAGTAATTTTCTTTGAAGAGAGTTAAAGATCCCACTGTCATCTGACTTTCATTGTACAACTAATAGAACAAGCTAAATGCTTCCCTGTGTAAGAAAGTTCTTGAAGTTTAAGTACGAGAGCAACAGTTTAAATGTAGAATACAAGTTTGGGCTGTCTGCATCAATGAAAGGCTTTTGTATCTGTGTCTACTGCTGCTATGTCCAAACAGCAAATGCGGATGGATTAAAGCAACTCGAATGCATTATTTTACAATTCTACGATGAATTATTTGTTCAGTACACGCTCATTCAATAGAAACCAAGTTATACCGGTCTCATCATGAGTTGAAGGAATTTCTTTTTCTTCTTTAGTTCTGTAGGCTGCTTGCGTTCGTTGGCTTGAGAACCCCTCCTTCTGCTTTAAGGTCAGCCATCTTAATTTGCCATCTAGCTGGTTCTCTCTGCCTGCTTTCTTCTTTGACACTCCAGGACCCTGTGATTCTGTAGAGTCTCACTAGAGATAGTCCAGTATCATTTGGGATATCCAAGGGTGTTACCTCTGGAAGTGCAATAGAACCAAAGATTTAGAGGAGGTTGCTGAGAAACTAAACCTGAAAACATATCAATGGAGGTCTCTACAAAGGAGCTTTGGGATGAAGCCCTTACTCACTTGGTGAAGAAATATATTTAAATGAGATTCCTTTAGTGGAATTCTATAACAGGTCACAGCACAGACTGAATGCTTCTAATAGACACAGCTACTATGTCCACTTGGAATGTTTACATTTTAACCTCCCCCTAACTGAATTCTACATTTAATTTTTAAATTAGCTTAAATTCTACTTGGCCCAGAGAGTGGCACTATTAGGAGATTTGGCCTTGTTAGAATAGTTGTGGCCTTTTAGGAAGCTTGTCACTTTGGCATGGGCTTTGAGACCCTTCTTCTAACACCCTGAAAGTCAGTCTTCTCCTGGAGGCCTTCTAATCCAGATACAGAACTCTCAGCTCTTTGTCTACCATGTCTGCCTGGATGATGCCATGTTTTCTGCTTTGATGATAATGGACTGAACCTCTGAACCTGTAACCAGACCCAATTAAATGTCCTTATAAGACTTGCCTTCCTTGTTCATGGGGTTTGTTCACAACAGTAAAAATACCAACTAAGACAATTCTAAAACATTTATTATTATTATTATTTTTGCTCCAAAGGGTTCTCTCTTTTCTCAAATGTGTATCAGATATACATGCCATCATCATCATTATTGATTTTACTTATAGCTACTCTATCCCATCCCTTCACACCATTTAACCATCTTTACCATGGTCCTCATTAGTACTTTCCCTGTTCAGTGAGTGTCCTTTTTCCTTCCCACTCATAACTTTGTCTCAGAGGAGTTATCGGCATTCCCAGTTTTCAAATGATGAAATGTGAAATCAAGAGATGAAATTTGGGACTCTGACTCAATCAGCCTGAAAGTGGGAGGGTAAAGTTGAATTCCAAATCTGTCTGACATAAGGCTGATGTTTGTGAACCATTTTTTTTTTCTATCTCTCCAGAGGACAGCTCATCATTGAATTATAAGCCCCTCTAAAAAAGAAGGCTGTCTCATAATTTTTCTGAAATCCCACAGCAACCCCCACAGACTTAACCATATGGCAGGGGCCCTGTACACTCATGGGAGGGTCACAAATGTGGGCTGCAAGCAGAAGGGTGCCATTAACAATGTCGACTGCTTCACTCTGATTTCTTTTGCTAACGAAGAGATGATGCATCAAGTTAAAGAGTCCACTCCAAAGGGTTTTTATTTTGTGCCTGTAAAGGATGCTTGGTAGTGTAGGAGAAATGTGGGAATCCCCTTGGCAACTTTTGGAAAGATGACAATGTGGCCTCAGCTGGGAAGTCAGCTAGCAAAAACATAGTAGCCAGGAGACTATCAGTTCTTCTAACCACAGAATTTACATAGTTTTGTCATCCAAACAGTTGTCACTAAAACAATCCCAAATAACAGCCACTCAAAGGAGTGGTGGCGGTGATGTGTTGATCTCCAAGGGCAGGCTTCCTGCTCTCAGAGAGCCCTTTAGGGAAGTTAAGAGCTGTTCACAGAGCCCCACCCCAAGATGAAATTCCAGAGCACTTACACTTGTGCGTAATGATAATAATTAAGGACGGAAAGGGCTCTTCAATGCTGACAGATGATGCATTTTATTAGCTATGCAGCAAGGTACCATTTCTTGTACCAGAAAGAACATCTCCTAGCATAAATTACCCAGAATCTGTTTCTGACCCAGAGGAATATGGATGAAGCTTATCACTTAGATCATCATGTGCTTATGTGTTTTCAAAGCCCTCCTTGCATTTGTGCAGACTGTGGACAAGAGCATGTTCATGGGGTTTTTGAATAGCTACTACTACAGAAGGTGAACCATCCGTGCTTGGGCTTGAAGCAGATGAAATGGTGTGGAGGGCAAGGGCTGTTACTCTCAAGCAGGCCTCTGGCCAAGATAAGGCTATGGAAACTGGCACCAATGAGCAGCAGCACCTGGGGAGGCTTACTGCTCCTGCTTATACATCTTGCTTTGTTTCTGTACACAGTTCCCAGCCCAGAGAAGGTGCTTGTGGGTTGGATAACGACATCTTTCAGCTCCCTGGCCCTGGGTTCTCCTTCAGAGCAGACACACTGCTCATGGCAGAATTAAACAGAGCTTTAAAGTTGGCACAGCCTTTAGAGTAGCTATTAATAAACTCCAGTCTTTACCCAGCTCACTGTGTTCATGTGCTCCCTTGAGTCTAGCACTCTGGGTCTGGTCTCTAGGTCGCAGCCTTGGGGATCCTCCCAAGGGGAAGAATTGAAATTATCATGCACCATGCCCTCAGTACTCCACTCTAGTCAGATTGCCAGATAGGACCTCAAGTTTTCCAATCCACATAGCTTCACACGTTGTGACAAACAAGGAAAGGGTGACTAAACTGGTCATCACTCATCACTGAGACAGGCAGGGCCTGGGAGCATCTCTCTGGTTGCTCCATTTCCATACATGTCCTATGCAAAAGCAGTGCCTTCTGTTGCTTCCCTGAAGTGACATGACAAACATTTTCTGAGGAAACCATCAGGGAAAAGACCTAGAGACACTGGAATTCTGATTCAAGACCCACCACAGTGTGTTCAATTGCTAATGTACAATGTACATCTGATTCTCCACACTGGCCGAACCATGGATAATTATGACAGCCAAAATTCTGATCCTGTCAGCACAAGACCTCAGAAGTCAATTTCAAGAAACTATAGAATTTTTAAGTTAAGTGGGCATTGGTTGCAAATAATCACCTCACTGGGATGGTTTATTTCTTGGCTGTGGTACATGTGCTTTGAAACAGACCAGTGTTATATATTGGGGAGGACGAATCACCCAAGCTCTGCAGCTAGACAGGGGCTCTATTATCTGAAGACATTTCTCTCTCTGCTAATTTTTTTAGACTTGAAAGAATAGGGAGAAAAAAAGAAACCAATGGAAATTTGATTATAAATTTCTTATTGCTAGAACCCCTCCCACAGTGGCAGCTGAGCTGTGAAGTACCTGCTCAGCTAGGAGCAGAGCAGAAATATTTCTGCAAAGACACTCACCTTCTCCAGCAAGACTCTTTCTCATGAGGCACTTGGAGACATCTTCATCCTCTGAAATGCTGATGTGTTATATGGGGAGCTTTCTTCAGAAGGGAAGGTCTTTAGAGTAGGCTAACAGGGAGAAATGAGGGAGCCAAGAGAGTATGTATGCCTTGCCTTTGGAAGCCTCTCCTGCCTAGGGTTCAATGTGTGCATCTGAAAAATGATGTGAAATAGCAGCGGTGTGGTGCCTAGTAGGCACTTATTTACGGCACTGTTTTCCTGCTTATATAAAGGATTTTTAAAAGTAAGCTTTTACTCTCTCTCTCTCTTTTTTTTTTTTTGAGATCTGTTTGTATTTATTTTCTATGCTATTTTATTTCTATCAAATATCTTACCTGTATGTGTATATGTGCACCTGATGGGTGCAATACCTATTGAGGCCAAAAGAATGACTTGCATCCTGTGGCACTGGAGTTACAGATAGTTGTGAAATGCTATGCTGGTACAGGGGATGGGAACCTGGGCCCATTCAAAACCAAAGCTTCTGAGCCATCTCCCTCCGCTAAAGGATGGCTTTGTAGAATTATTTCTAATAAAGTCCACTAAATTTATAAATAAATCTGCTTATTAAGTGCACACAAATTAAATAAAGTCAATACAAGAAAGAGTATTTGATGAGGTTGATGTTGACCCTGATTTATGACTCAGTAAATAGTGCATGGGAACATGATGCTGTAATCCCACAAACCTGTAAAATACTTAAGTTTTTATTTCAAAAGGTAAAAAATAAAACTAAAAATAAATTTAAAATCTTATTCAAATTATAGGGATTTAATTTTCAATGACTAACTGGATCATTTAGTCAGAGTTGACACATGTTTTCTATAAAAAGGCCTTAGAATATGGATTTCAAGCATCACCTCAAAAATCTTCACATATTATACACTACTAATTATGTGTGTTTGTGCATGCTTACAGAAAGTTTAGTCAACAGACAGCAAAATGTGATTAGATAACCTTAACGTGTCATAAAGTATTCACCTTTTAAACTTTTCAGCAGTTTAGAAATATAGAAATCTTATTTGCCATACAATTAGCATGATAGGCAATTGGGTGGGACTTACTTTTGAGCCTTGTTGAGCCCTCCTCAGATCAAGTAAGCTTATGCAGATGAGGGTTCTGAAGCTCCTTGAACTATGCTGCTTTAAAACCACAGCAAAGTTAGAGAGGAGCTTGGGACTTGGCTCAGCAGTTAAGAGCACTTTCTACTCTCACCAAGAATGCATTCAGTTCCCAGCTCACAACCATCTGAAATTTCAGGTCCAGGGGCCCTGATGCCATTTTCTGGACTCCTTGGCAACAAGATACACATGTGGTACAACAGCCTACACATAGCCAAAAACAAAAACAGAAAAACATACACTATGCATACAATAAAAATAAATGTCTCCTTTAAAAAGTTCTTCTCCAGGTCTGATATACTCTATAAAATATTAGTCTGCTTTTAAGAATCAAGTCATGACACTTTTCAAAGACAGTGGAATGAATTGTATTAAGCAAAACAAACTAGACTTAGAGAGACAAAAAGGATATTTTCTCACACAGCCTTTCCATAGCTTAAAAGAAAGTGTAAAGAAGGGGCCAGCTGTGAAGGAGGAAGGGGAGGAGGGGGATGGGGAGGAGAGGGGGGAGGGGAAGAGGGTGTGGTAGAGAGAGAAGGATTGGCTGCAGCTTGTAATGTGTGCAGCTTGCACGTGCTTTGAAGCCATAGCAAAACCACTGTTCTATACAATAACAGAGGATAATGGCAGTGCTGATAAGGAACACCCCCCCCCTTCTTTGCCTTCCCACTCTTCCACATGGTCTTTATTATATAAGCCTTTATTATGTAAGAGGGGCGAAGAGATAGATGCTCCTTCCACCGACCCAGGGTGATTGATATATAGAGAGAAGGAGATCAGGACCAAGGTGAGGCTGGAGGCAGAAACAGCCGGTAAAGCTCTGAAGTGTCCTATTACCTGTGTACTAAAGGTTTAATGTTATTATTATTAGCTTTAGAATTAATCTTCCACCCACCTTTAAACAAGCAAGTCTTACTAAACTCGGTGGGCTACACACAAAATGAGACGTGCAGGTAGGAGGTTGGTTGAAGAAGAAGGGGTTGCAGGCGGAGTGTGAGGGCCATGAAGCTGGGAACTAAAACCAAAATGTACTTTGTAAATGTCTGAAGTACTTTTATATTTTATTTTACTTTATTTTATTTTATATGTTTATTACATATATAAATATAAATATAATTCAATTATATTTATTTATATAGTTTACATTATATATTTACAATATATAATATATCTAAATATATACTTAATTATATATTAAAATAATATATTTTATATTATATTTGATAATAAAATAAAATCTGTATTTTAAAAAACAGAACCTTAGCATATAACACTGTAACTTTTTAATCTGGAAGAGACTTCAGAGGTTATCAAATCTAGTCTGATTCTCTGATGAGGATCTTTGGTTTCCTGAATGGATACTGGTCACAGGAGAGACACCACTAAAACCACACTTGACGAAGACCATTCTGTTTCATTCCCTTTCATTACATAGGCCTGATGGGCAGAATCTCAGTGAGGGATACCCAGCAGTCGTCACCTTGGAGAAACAATACTCTCCATCATCTACGTAGGCCACATTTCTCCCCAGACCCTCCTAGCAATCTAGTAGTTATAGAGATAAGAACTAATGGTATTTATACTATATACAGCAATACCTAATACCCTCGCATCAGTAGGTTCTCAAATGGCTGATAATAGGTAGGAATGATAGAAAGATAATTTGCATTTGTTTTTGGATTCATGAATATGTTCATGCATATTCACTAATCAGGGTGAGTTAGTCTTATATAACACAGAACCCTGAAGTTTCCATAGTAATCTTCCATTTACCGGGAGCAATGTGTTGAATCCTCAACCCCCCAAATCCTTTTAACAATTCTGTAAAGGACAGTCTGCTGCAATCTCTTTCAGGCCCCAGACTATAGTATTTCTTTGCTGGCCTAGATCCAGGGGCTTAGTTTATCTGTCCAAACAGAATGGACAGAGGCTGTCTTCCCCTTTCCATCTTACCTACATTCTTTCATTTATTTTCCATAAGTCAATGACACCTGTTAGTAATACTGCAGGTGTCCTGGCTCTGAAGACACAGCAGCATTTAGACATGCATACAAGGAGTATATTCAGGGCCACCACTCTATATGACAGTTCAGACAAAGGGCATGGACATGTGTCAGAGCAGCCATCTCTACAGACGCAGTTCATACGAGCCTTTGTAATTGTGTCTTTGCAAAGAAATGGTTTGGCTGGTATCGAGCTTGCTATAATTCTCTGATCCTGTGTCAACCCCCATTTCTGCTCTCCTCCTCCTCAACAGCCTCCTCCTCCATACCACTGCTGGTGCACTCATGCGTCATTTGCAACCTCTCACCGTGGCTGGAACATCTCCGCATCTATGAATAGATTTAACAGCCTCCTTCACGCTTCCTCCTAGGGCTGGACTGACTCAGCTTCACTAAGAACAGAGAGCACTTTGATTGACAGCTGGCTTTGCCATCCTATGTTTCCACAGTGTGATGCAGGAAAGAGAATACGGCTTACAAGAAACCCTCCTGAAAAAAAAAAAAAAATCCAGCCCAGCAAAAGAACAGAAAACAAAAAGGAATACTGTTCCAGCTAGAACACTGAAGTAGGTGGTTGTAGATAAAATGATAATTTAGAATATGAAATTCATGATTAGGGAAAAAAAAAGCAAAGCTATCTTTCACAGTTGACTTTGATCTAAAGATTAGAAATTGCTTCCCCTAAGAAAAGATACTTACAGATGCAATTTGCAAAGTAGCCAGGCAGAGGGAAACAGGATTCACAGCAGGCAGATCCAGGTCATCTGGGCTTAGTGATGAATACTTATTGTGTATCACACTGAATTCACAGCCACTACCTTTAATTAGTAACAAGAACATAGTCATGGCAGCAGGCAGCTGTAGAACCTGCCTCTGGCCCTCTGAGGAATGGGGACCATGTCTGGCTCAGGAGGACACAGCTGTTTTACAAACTCTGAATGTGTGGGAACAAACCCTGCTTGAGATTTCTGTAGTAGGGAACCAGCCAGGGAGGTTTTTCCAGAAAGAGATAAGTTCATGGCTGTTTATTAATAGGACACTAGATTCACTCAATAGAAATGTTTGGTAGTGACTGCTTAATTGTTCTCGGGCAGTAATTACTACAATTAAGAACCTGCAACATTGCAAAACCTCGTCTAGACTAGTATTAAAAAGAACCTGTTGGTGATTGCTTTTTGCTGGAGAGAACAGATAAACAGTGTACCTGTGAGTTGTGCTCCAGTGTTTATAGGAATCCATCTTCTCTGTCTTCTCCCCGACTGATACAACTGCCTTGAGCTTGAGGTGTTCTGGGTAGCACAAACACCATGCAAGTGCATACAGTGATCCCTTCATTCACCCATATCTCTAACATCTGCTACTTATCCTATTTTAAAAAATGAGGTTGACATTCCCACGGCAATGACTGTTAACATTTTGGGGGCAAGTTGTTTCCTTCATCTGGAGATTTCCTACTTGGAAACAAACTGAAACCAGAAAAGAGCCACAGAAAGAGTCAGTCAGCCTCAGAATCATAGCAGGAAAAACCCTCACTTCCAAAGACAGTAAGCCCTGCATGCTCCCAAGGAAATGTCACCTCTTAAGAAATCTCATCTGCTTCTGCTTCTGTGACTTTCCCCGCTGCAGTCATTCTTCTTGTAACTTCCCACAACCAGGCAAGTCCCTAACCCCTTCCTTCCAAAGCAGTGTAAGAGTTAAATTCACACCCTCAACTCCACGCTTTCCTTTTCTCAAAGACACAGCATCTCAGACCCATTCCAGTTCAGTGAGCACTCTCAGGCTCTTGCTTAGCATGATGGCCATGCTAAATTATGTGCTAAAGCCTCCGGGACAATGACATAATCAGGTGTCTCTGGCACCAACAATAGATTCTGACAAAGAAGGCTTGAGGTATGAAGATGCTCTTTTTTTAAAAAAACAAACAAACAAACGTTTTGCTTCACACGGTTTCTTCTATTGTGGTGATCTTGAATCAGTGAGAAGTATTTGCTCTAAGTAATAAATTAACATCGCTACCAGTTATTATTAGCTTAAGTGTGACATTTCCATTGGGGTTCGTTCCACAGGATTTTGGGCACATACGTTGTCATGAACACACTGTTGTGATAACATCCAGAATACCTTTCATGGCACCGACTCCCCAGTACTCCACCTGCTAATGTGTACCCTTGAACTTCTGTGCTATGGTTAATCTTCAAGGTCAACTTGTTTGGATTAAGTAATATTTAGGGTGTGACTCAGGAATGTCTTTGGGTGTGTCTCTAAGGGCGTTTCCAGAGAGGATTAGCTTTGGGGATAGGATCCGATCTAAATGTGGGTGGACCCATTCCACAGGCTGTGGTTCAGGACTGCGAAGAGAGGGGAAAGGGGTCAGCTAGTGCAGGGTTCCTTTCTGTTTCCCAGTCTTCTCAGATGTGAGCAAGCAGCCTCACATTCCTGCTGGCACACCCAGGGGATGCTTCTGTCCCGAGCGTCCATGAGTATAGGGCACTCTTTTGCTGGAAACCAAATGTAGCTTTGCTCTCTAAGTTGCTCCTTGTCTGATATCGATTATAAGGGCAAAGAGTAATTAATACAGTGCAGTCTTGACATCTCTATATTGTGTTTTTCTAGAATCCTGGTGTGCAGCCTTGGTAGGCTGACATCTTTTGCTTTGCAATATTACCATCCATGCTGTGGTAGATTACCCTTTGTTGTGAGCAATGCTCTACTGTTAGGTTAATACACATTTATCTATTCCCCTCTTGCAGGATATTCTAATTGTGTCCACATATTGTTAACTACAACTAAAACTGTTACAAGCACCCCTGGGAAGGCTTTTGGTGGCTACTCATTTTAAAATCATTTGGATAAATAAAAAAACTGTGCAACTGCCTCTCTGGCACGAGTTTAGCCCATTTTGTAGGAAACTGGCCAATTGTATCTGAAGTTGCTGTTGCCAATTTTCAGCCTCGCCAGCAGCAAACAGGATTTTCAATTATTTCGATTATTTTTGATAAATAAAAAGCACAAAAGAGAGAAGTTGTGGTGTGGAATTAATTCAGAGCCTTCCAGTTATTGTCTTGGGCTGCCTTTGCTGTACACAGTGAGGGTAGTGGGGGTGAGCTGAACTAGGCAGTGTCTTCACTTGGTACCCAAGAGCATATAAGAAAAGCAAATGTAATTAGGAAGGCTAAGATTCATCTTGTCTAATTAAAGAATAGGGTGATGGTGCCAATTCCTCAAAATCAAGCAAATATTAAAGGTAAAACTCATGTAAAAAGACTAGCTAACATCTTCATGAACTTATGGCGAGTACCCCATATGAGCTTCTAATTCCGACGATATCGACTATGATAACTTTCACCAGTAACTATTTATAGTTGTAAGTGGATTCTTTATTATAATGGCAAAATTCTGTTTCTAAAACAAGAAAATGACTCCAGTCTTTTCCAAGTGAGTGGAATGTCCCAGTCATTTCTACCTAGTAGAACTCAGAGAGGATAGAAATGCCAGGGACTCACAGATCATAGATTCTAGCATCTCTGAGGATGCAGCTTCTGCATCTATGTCTCACTGGCAGGGTCTCTATGGGAGTGGGTCACTGCAGGTCATGCCCCCGGATTTCCCACAATAACCTCACTTACCATAGACCCACCTTCTGAGGAAAAATGCCAGCAGCATCTACTAAGTCCAGCATAACTCCAGCCTTGGGAGATATAAAAGCTGCAAAGACTTTATGAAATTTTCACTTATCTTCTCATACAAAATTAGCATCAGTATCCCACTTGCCAGTGAGATTCTGTGTGGTGCTCAGCCAGGGGACCGCATTTTCATGTTTTCTATTACCTTCACTTTGTGTGTGTGTGTGTGTGTGTGTGTGTGTGTGTGTGTGTGTGTGTGTGTGTGTGTGTGTGTGTGTGTGTGTGTGTGTGTGTGTGTGTGTGTGTGTGTCCTGTCCTGAAATATCACTTCTTTTGGTTATTTTAATGCAGTTTGTCACCCTCTGAGCCAACAATTAGCTCTGGTTTATCAGCTGATTCCTAAAAAGTGAAAAAGCTCATCTCCAGTACCTTACTCCCTAGAGCTATTTTGATTTCCTCCACCACCCCCCATAAAACTTACTTCTCTTTATTAATTGTTAATGCCATAATTGTATAAAATGTATCTTGATCATATCTACCCCTCCTATATTTTCCAATTTCCCCACCCCAGACTCCCCTTCAGATTTCCTTTCAACCTGCATGCCTTCCTTTTGTAATTTTTGACTAACATACTGTCAAACCTAAGGAGTTCACTTAGTGTCATGTGCATGTGTATGGAGTCATCGACTGGGGCATGGGGACACTATCAGTGGGCACACTCCTAAGAAAATTGGACTCCCCTTCTTCCAGCAGTCACCCACTGCCAACAGCTCCTAGGTAGTTGGATGGGACTCAAAAGTCCCACGATTTTCATGGCAGAGTTTTTAAATAGCTTTGCTTTTGGGCTGGTTTTATGAGGCTAACACTAGCTGTCATGAGTCCGTATGGTCAAGAGCAATGTAATATCCAGAAGAGAGCATATTATAGTATTATTTCCCACTTGACATGCTTGCTATCTCTTCTTTGCTGTTGTTCCATGACCCTTGCAGAGAGAGGGTTGATGTAGGTGTGCCATCTATAGCTGAAAACTCACGGTCACCTCCTCAGCACTTAGATCAGCAATGCATTGCTTTCTTCCATAAGAAGTTCTCTGATCAAGGCTGGGCTCAGCATCAATTTGCAGATATAGACACAAACACACAGACAGCTGTTGGACAGCATGGGAAGTTAGAATAATAGCATCAAAAGGTCCTCCGCTGGCCATGGGTTTGGCCATGTTTATATACCAAGCCTACTCCCTCCTCTGGAGCAAGTGTCAGATACAACCAAGAAAACAGCTCCTCTGAACCTCTGACATGTACTAATAGGGAATACCCTCTGCCTGGTGTTAAGATTTCTATTTAATAGTCCACGTTTTTTTGGGAGCACTATCATTCACTAATGTTCAAAATCATGTTTCTTAATGAACTGACCAATTAGTGAGTCTCAGAAAGCCTCTTCAGTAAACCCATCCCCTGTCCTTCCTATCCCTTGCCCCCATTTTCATCCCTCTTTAAGTCATTAGTTCCCAATACGTTCTTCTTCTTCTCTCATGTTATAGGATGTTTTCGTTAGGGTTCCTAGTGCTGTGATAAAACCACCATGATCAAAACAGCTTGGGGGTGGGAGGGTTTATTTCTCCTATACTTTCATATAACAGTCATCAAAGGAAGTCTTATCGGAAACTCAAAGCAGGAACCTGGAGGCAGGGACTGAAGCCAAAGTCATAGAGGAATGCTGCTTAGTGGCTTTCTTCTCATGACCTGTTCAGCTTGCTTTCTCGTACAACTCAGGGCCACCTTCTCAGGGCTGGCATCATCACTGTACTGGCTATAAGTATGTCAACTTTTCAGAAAACACAGTCGTTTTGAGAGGAGGGACCTTAGTTAAGAAAAATTCCTCTCTAAGAGAGGGCTGTGGGCCAGTCTATAGAGCATTTTCTTAATTAGTGATTAAAGGGGGAGCTCAGCCCATTGTGGGCAAGGCCATCTCTGAGCTGGTGGTCCTGAGTTATATAATAAAGCAGGCTGAGCAAGCCATGGGGAGCAAGGCAGTTAACAGTACCCATTCATGGCCTCTGCATCAGCTTCTGCCTCCAGTGCCCTGTTTGAGTTCCTGCCCTTGCTTCTTCACTTATAGACTATGATGTGGTGCTATAGGCCTAATAAACCCTTTCCTCCACAACTTGCTTTGTGGTCAGGGTGTTTCACAGAAGCCGAGACAATCACTTCTGGAATGAACCTTCTTATAGAAAATCATTAATCAAAACAATGCTTGACAGATTTGCCCATAGGTCCATCTGGTATTTCCTTAGTTAAAATTTTCTCTTTCTAAATGATTCTTCCGTGTTAGGTTGATATCAAACTAACCATCATACATATGCTCTGCTATTTTGCCTTTTTCACTTGCATTGCAAGGTCATGCCTTCCTAAGTCACTTGGTCCTGCACACGTTTTGGTGAAACCTTCTCTTGACCCCTCATTTTCCAAACCCCATCATTCCTCCTCCTGCTCGAACCCTTCTGCCCCCAGGTATTAGCCCCTCTGCTCTCATTTCACCTCCATTGTATTCCTCCTCCCTAAGTGCACCTCCATCAATGGACCATTTCCAGTCTCTCTGCTTGTATACGTACTCTATGTTAAATGTACAAAACAAAACTGAATCTAGCACCCTCGTGAGAGAGAAGGTTTGGCATTTGTCTTTCTGGATCTGTGTGACCACATCCAGATTTTTTTTTGAGGTCCATCCATTTTCCTTGTAAATTTCACTTTTCTTGCAGCTGAGTAATACTCTGTTGTGTATAGGTACCGTATTCTAATTATCCATCCACCAGATGTTGGGCATCTAGGCTACAAATGGCCTTAGCTATTGTAAATAGAGCAGCAGTGAATATGGATGTTCAAGTATCTCTATTAAAACAAAGGTCATTAGGTACATGCCCAGGAGGTGTCTAGCTGGGTCATATGGTAGATTTAGTGCTAGCTTGTTTTAGAAACATCCAGAGTGGTTTCTAGACTGACTACACTGGTTCCTACTCCCACTACCAGGATGCAAGGGCTCTCCTTTCCCCTCACGTATGCCAGCAAACATACTATTCCTAATAACAGCCATCCTGAGAGGGGTAAAATGGAATCACAAAGTGGTCTTAATCTGCCTTTCTCTGATGAAGAAGGATCTTAAATATTCCTTATGTGTTTGTTAGCCCTCTGTATTTCTTCTTATGAGGATGTTATGTTCAGTTTCAAAGCCCATTTTTTCAATTGGTTCCTTTCTTGGTGATTTCTTTGTTTGGGTTTTGTTGTTGTTGTTGTTGTTGTTGTTGTTGTTGTTGTAATTCTTTATATATTTTAGACATCTCCATCGGATATATACTTGACAAGCATTTTCTTCCACTCTATGGGTACCTCTTCATCTTGACTGACAGCTTCCTTTGATGTACATAAGCCCTTCAGCTTCATGAGATCCCATTTTACACTTCCCAATCTTACTTCCTGAGCAATGTGAGTATGTTTAGATGGTCCTTATCTGCACCTTTAAGTTGAAGTGAAATCCCAATATTTTCCCCTAACAGTGTCAGAGGTTGTAGTTTTCTGCTGAGTCTTTGATCCATTTGAAGTTGAATTTTTTGCAAAGTGAGAGGTATGGATTTAGTTTAATTTTACTGCATGAACACAATTTTCCCATCACCATGTACTAAAGATGTTCTTTCTTCTTTGATGGTGATTTAGTTAGGGTTTTACTACCTTGAACAGACACCATGACCAAGGCAAGTCTTATAAAAAAGGCATGGTGCAGGAGGAGCTGAGAGTTCTACATCTTCATCCAAAGGCTGCTAGTGGAAGACTGACTTCCAGGCAACTAGGGTGAGGTCACACCTATTCCAACAAGGCCACACCTCCAAATGGTGCCACTCCCTGGTCCAAGAATATACAAACCATCACAGATGGATATTTTTGTCATCTTTGTTAAAGATAAGTTAGCTCTCATTTCATGACATTATATTCTTTTCTAGTCTATTCCACTGATCGATGTGCCAGTGTCAGCACCATGTTGTTTTTCTCACTAAGGCTCTATCTACAGTATATCTCGAGGTCAGATACAGTGATAACTCCTTCAGTCTTTTCTTGATCTGCAGGTTTTCAATTAGAGGCTAGCTAAGAAAAAAAAAAGTGAATCTAATAATACTGTTCTGTTGGGAAAGTGAGCCTGGTGTATCTACACTGGTCAGTTATCATTAAACTATTTTCCAGAGGCATATGCATAGAAGTATGCTGAGTGGGGAGATTATGAATAACAACCAGGAACTAACGCTTACAGTTTGGAACCTCATAGTTTTCCCACTCTGATGGATTCATTTATGCAAGGAAGTTTCAGCTCAGTGACTGCTAGCTATATTCAGAGATGTCCGGCAAATGTCTTGAACTTCTTTTCCCATTCTTTATCTCAACGCCCCACTCCATCCTCTCTTATCTGACTACCATTCTGCTATCTGATCCCATGAGGCCAATGTCTTTATATTCCAAATATAAAGGAAACTACATGCTATTCCTCTCTGTGTGCTATATTTATTTATATTTCATCTATTTTCTTTTTGAGATAGGCTCTCATTATGTAGCCCAGGCTGACCTCAAACTTTCAGCCTCTAGAGGTACTGAGGTTTCAAGCATCTGCTGCCTGCCCAGTAGCTTTCCTGAGTTTTAAAGGTTAAAATTATACTATTTTCAGAATGCTTTGAGAATACCTACTCATATAGATGCCTTTTTTGAAAGACCAAAATTCCCCCATACATAACAATAAAAAGCTGCCTCTTGCTCTCATACTTCTGTGTCAGAGCCTTGGCTGACCAGGAGCCTCTCTAAGTCTCTTCTCTCACTAAATACCCACATTTTATAGAAACTGTCATGCTTATTTTCCTCTTAATGTCCTGCCTTTTTGAGTATGGTAAGAGGAAAAGATTCCTCTCTTCTCATAAAGTCTGAACTGATCTTGGGATCTGATTTCATGGACAGCCGCATGAATTATGATATGTAAACAATAAGGCTAGGCTTTTTGTGCACGGCTGCCTTCTCTTCCTAGGGAACATGGAGTCCAATAGAAGATGCTTATGAACTCCAAATGGAGCAGGAGACCCAGAAGAAATGAGATGACCCGTTCTAACTGAAACCACCAGACTGAGGTAGCAGCTGAGCAAAGGCCAGAAGAACTACCCTGCTTAGCTATATCCAAAGTGCTGAACCTTAGACTTGTGAGTTGAAGAGATAGCCATGGGTTTACAAATCTAGGTTTAAGATAGAGTCCTGGTTTATGTATCTTTAAGGCAGGGTCTGATTTCATGGTAAAGACTGGCTTTGAACTCATATTCCTCTTGCCTCTGTCTTCTTAGTGCTGGGATTATGGATGTGTATCACCTTAAGTCTGTACTGACTTGAGATCCTTTCTTCTGTAAAAACATCCATTGCGTACTCGCGCTAGCACACATAATTTCCACTATTGTTTATGCCAGTTCAGGTAAGTGATTTATCAATGACCTGGCATACAGAGGTAGCTGGTCCGGACAGGTCTTCTATAAACATGCCAAAGTCAGTCTGTTTTGACTGTCCCATCTCTATTCGGTAACACAATTTGTTAGGATAAAAATGTGTGCTTCCAATTTTTTTTTCGTACTTTTTTAACCTGAAAAGTCCACTAAGTAGAAATTACACTTCAGCCTCTCCAGAATGAAAAGACAATATTCTTCAGGAGAAGTTTGAAGGGATCCTGGGAGTACACTGCATATACATTACACAGTATTAATCATTGGTTAATTAGTTATTGTCTGATATAGTATGATAATATTTTAGAGCCACTTTTTATAAATTTTAAATTATTCTCCCTGGCTTATTTTCAGGAACCATCTCTCCTTACCAATATTAAATAGAGTAAGAAGGTTTATATTGAAAATGAATTTTCTCTCCAGGCAAAAACTGAACAAAAAGGAGTTAAATACTTTATTTTTTAAGTAAATGAAAAACAAGTTAACCAAAGATTATATTGACACAAAAATTTGCCTGTGGGCATTTGTAGCAGCTCTGTCCATAATCACCAAAACATCGAAGCAACTATGATGTTTTCCAACAGATAAACTGATAAGCATCCAGACAATGAAATACTATATACATTTACTTAAAAGAACAAGCTACTGGTCCACAGAAGCCAAGATAGAAACGCAAAGGTAGGTACTCTTAAGTGAACGAAATCACTCTGCAATCCCTACACTGTGTCATCACAGTTCCTCGGCATCCTAAAACAAGGCGAAAGAGTGGAGACAGGAAAAGAACAATGGTCCCCAGGAGTTTTAGAGGAACAGAAGGCAAGTAGGCGAGGCACCTGGTATTCTTATGGCAGAGGAACATTTCCTTCTCGTGCTAGAATGGTGGATCCATGTTGTGCATTTAGAAACACTCATGGAAGAAAGAATGTCCCAATGTGAACCATGCATGTGTTCAGTGGTCAAGTGGAAAAGATGATTCACGAGTTGCTACAAGGATGCCAGCATGATCCTGTCCATAGTGGGGAAACTACAAAAAGTAGGCATATGGGTTCTGGCTATCCTGCTGTGAACCCGGAGCCTCTAGTCTATAGGATGCTTTTTATTTTTATTCTATGGGTAAGCATGCTTTACTCTATGTGTGTATGTGCACCATGTATGGGCCCATAGTGCCTGTGGCAGCAGGAGAAAGGCATGAGAGCTCCTGGAACTGGAGTTAGAAGTAGTTGTGAGCTGTCACAAAGGCTTGCCATCCTCAGTCTTCTGCAAGGGCAGCAAGTGCTCTCAAGTGCTGGAGTCATCGCTACAGCTCCTGAAGTGGATATGTAAAACTTGGAGAAAAACAGCTTGAGAATGATTGACCATTCATTACAGTGAGTGAAATGAAAACAAACAAACAAACAAACGAACAAAAAAACCTCAACAAGTAAGCCCTTTTAGATTGCAATTTGGACCTATAATGAGATAGCAAGTATCCATCCAACTAAAGGCTGTCTCTGAGAAGACCACATTGTCAGACGCATGGACACCATATCTTTTCTACATCCCTCACAGGGTGAAAAATACACAGCCATTCTTTCTTAGACAATTAAAATACTCTTCCTTGAGTAATTCCACTTTTCGGTATGTCCCCATGGAAACTGTAAACATAGGTAAATAAAAGTGTGAACAAATACTGATAGCAACTTTTTCTGTAATTTCTCCAAACTAGAAACAAACCCACCTGCATTCCATCAGGGAGTGCTTAAGTACATGGTGCTATATTATTACAGCACATTCTACTCAGCGATAGAGCCAAGCAAACGACTGTCTTGGGCCACAGTAGAGATTAATCTCCCAGGTCCTGGGCTTGGAAGCAGGATTGGCTTCATAGGCCTGAGGCATAGGGACTGTCACAGAACTTCCTGAGTTTGCAATGGGTTTGGAGGAGATTGAGTACTCAATATATTTCTAACACGGTCCTGTATCTTCAGGCTTCACCCTGAGGCTTCTAAGTACATAGCTGGTTGGATCACTAACTTTTTGTGTTATAAAGTTCCTTAAATCCATTCAACTTTAGATTTTTTAATCCCCATGCAAAGTCTCTCTCTCTCTCTCTCTCTCTCTCTCTCTCTCTCTCTATATATATATATATATATATATATATATATATTCACATTAATTCAATCCATACCACTTTTTTGTTTTCTCAATATCTGGCCCCCTTCTTCAGATCAAAGAACAGCAAATCTAAGACTCTTTAGTTACTACAATAGATATGTTCTCCAGTGTACTTAAAGTTTTGAGAGAGTCTGTTTTGCCACAGGACTTCTTGTAAATATACCAGCTGATGTAATGAATAGTAGTTTAAAGACAGGATGAGGTACATCAACGGAGAACTCGGTTTACATGTTTTCTGCTTAAATACTGTTTCTTCCATGACTTTAGCACTTTTTACAGTGTAAAAGGAAATGAAAGTCCTATACTATGGATGTTATCAAAGTTGCCTATTACAAAATGATATTGAATTCTAACTCCCTGTGTGAAAGGGATCCAATGTAGGAATGAAAACTCTTCAGTTGATCATGTTAAGACGAGATCACTGAATACCTCTAATCCTATGTAATTGGTAGCATGCTCTTACAAAGACAGTTGGGGACAGACAGGCATCCAGATGCTGGAAGATGTAAAGACACTGAGAGAATTCAAGGGACCACTGAGGCTGCCACAAAGTAGGAGAAAGGCCCGGAATCAATTTCCTTCATGGCCATGGAAGGAAACAGCCATACCTACGCCACACTCACCAGAAATGGGCAGGAATCAGTTTCTGGTCTTTAACCCACTGAAATGAACGAACAGACATGCGCTCTCATTCCATGGTAAGAGAAATCCGGAGTCTTTGTTTCACACTCCACCTTTTCCTTCTCACGGATGACTGCTTCCCACCATGCTTGTAGGTGGGTTTCACTTGGCTCTCTGTCACAGGGACACCTTTTGTTTAATGATCATATGTTTTCTCCCTCAGAGTGACACCATAGACCACCTAAGTGTTTAGCCATGTGTGCTTGAAGTACAGGTTTCTGAATCATAGAACAGTAGGTAGAATTAGATTATAATTGCAGACGAATGAATTTGGAATTGGTATTTTTAAATAATCTCTGATCTCCCGTATCTCTGTGAGTAAATGAATTTAAAGCTTAATTCCCTGAAAGAATCTTTTGCTAGGGACCCAGTGCCACTCAAAGAGATAAGTCACAGGCTGAGAAAATCCAACTCTTTTCTTGGGTACATCTCATTTCTGGAATTATTAACTGTCCCCCATTTCCCTGGGAAGGGCTTCTTGTGACAAGGTCATCCCAGATCAGAAACCTCATCAAAAGCAGCAGAGAGATTCCTGGAAGTATAAGCTACTGGTCACCTCCGTGTTTCTCAAAGGGAAGGGAAATGCTTAAGAAGGAACTGAAGTGTTCTCCACAATGACTTTGTCTCACTCCTAGCACAGAATCCAGGTCACATAGGTGAAATTTATTAGGAGACTTGATCCCTTCAAGCTACTGAAGGTAGAAAATGATTACCCCACTGTGCCAAAAGCTGACTTCTTGAAATCCTAACAGAACCTGCTCCTGATAAGGTTAAAAAAAGAGAGAAAAGAAAAAAGAAAGAGAAGAGAAGAGAAGAGAAGAGGAGGGGAGGGGAGGGGAG